>NW_025851501.1:798-1496 GCF_002878395.1 Capsicum annuum | reverse complement strand
TATAACTAGAATTCGAGCTTTTATATTGACTTAATTGACTTTATTTAGTTTTGATATTGTATATTGTTGGCCTAAATGTGTTCTTTGCCTACATGTTTATCACTTTGATATTATTTGAATTGCAATATAAAGTGTCTTTCTCTCGCGCACCCATCTGAGTCTTCTGAGATACTGTATATTCGGAGATGCGGTATGCACTCCCGAGCTTGAGATACCAGAGATGCGGCAACGCTCCTGGGAAGGATTCTGTAGTCATCCATAATTTAGGATGGAAAGGGACCAATAGTGAGGCCGGAAAGCCCTGCTACCGGTAAAGCTGTCCCTTACCTACTCGAGTTGTCCGCTCATTTCATTGACAGTCTAGAAACCTAACTCCACCAGGTTGAACCTAGCATAACTGGAGCTTAGACAGGGCTATCCCTAATAGACTGCATTTTACTTGTATCACGTGTATTTTTGACTTAGTGGGGCTCGACCCTGGGGTCGAGTCCGTCTAGGTCAGGGGTCACCTTTTGATATCATCATGTACATTTTATGTGCTACTTGTTGCATTATGGGAAACGCCATATCGAATGTTGACCAAATTTTAAGTGAATTAATTGATTTGAACAAAAAGAAAGGGGGTTAAATAAAATTTTAAGGATTCATTTTAGAAAATATATAATATTTTACATAGAATTTTTTTTTTGTAAAGATTA
>NW_025851501.1:0-698 GCF_002878395.1 Capsicum annuum | reverse complement strand
TATAACTAGAATTCGAGCTTTTATATTGACTTAATTGACTTTATTTAGTTTTGATATTGTATATTGTTGGCCTAAATGTGTTCTTTGCCTACATGTTTATCACTTTGATATTATTTGAATTGCAATATAAAGTGTCTTTCTCTCGCGCACCCATCTGAGTCTTCTGAGATACTGTATATTCGGAGATGCGGTATGCACTCCCGAGCTTGAGATACCAGAGATGCGGCAACGCTCCTGGGAAGGATTCTGTAGTCATCCATAATTTAGGATGGAAAGGGACCAATAGTGAGGCCGGAAAGCCCTGCTACCGGTAAAGCTGTCCCTTACCTACTCGAGTTGTCCGCTCATTTCATTGACAGTCTAGAAACCTAACTCCACCAGGTTGAACCTAGCATAACTGGAGCTTAGACAGGGCTATCCCTAATAGACTGCATTTTACTTGTATCACGTGTATTTTTGACTTAGTGGGGCTCGACCCTGGGGTCGAGTCCGTCTAGGTCAGGGGTCACCTTTTGATATCATCATGTACATTTTATGTGCTACTTGTTGCATTATGGGAAACGCCATATCGAATGTTGACCAAATTTTAAGTGAATTAATTGATTTGAACAAAAAGAAAGGGGGTTAAATAAAATTTTAAGGATTCATTTTAGAAAATATATAATATTTTACATAGAATTTTTTTTTTGTAAAGATTA
>NW_025851500.1:805-1510 GCF_002878395.1 Capsicum annuum | reverse complement strand
TATATATATATATATATATATATATATATATTATAGTATATATATAACTATATATATATATTGAAGTATATGGTTTACTTAAAGTAGGACATATATATTGAATGGTGCGTATATTTGTGTATATATATTTTATAGACGTGTATATTTAATGTATACATGTGTATATGCTTTATAAATTAGTATATAACTATATATATTGTAGTATATATGTGTATATATCTTCTATAGACGTATATATATAATGTATACATGTGTATATGTTAAATAAATTAGTATATAACTATATATATTGTAGTATGTGTTTTACTTAAAGTAGTACACATATCTTGAATGATGCGTATATTTGTGTATATATCTTCTATAGATGTGTATATTTAATGTATACATGTGTATATGTTTTATAAATTAGTATATAACTTTATATATTGTAGTATATATGTGTATATATCTTCTATAGACATATATATTTAATATATACATATGTATATGTTTTATAAATTAGTTTATAACTATATATATATTGTATTACATACATATATTTTAGTATATGTTTTACTTAAAGTAATACAAATATATTGAATGGTGCTTATATTTGTGTATATATCTTCTATAATCGTGTATATTTAATGTATACATGTGTATATATTTTATAAATTAGTATATAACTATATATATTGTAGTATATATGTGTATATATCTTCTATA
>NW_025851500.1:0-705 GCF_002878395.1 Capsicum annuum | reverse complement strand
TATATATATATATATATATATATATATATATTATAGTATATATATAACTATATATATATATTGAAGTATATGGTTTACTTAAAGTAGGACATATATATTGAATGGTGCGTATATTTGTGTATATATATTTTATAGACGTGTATATTTAATGTATACATGTGTATATGCTTTATAAATTAGTATATAACTATATATATTGTAGTATATATGTGTATATATCTTCTATAGACGTATATATATAATGTATACATGTGTATATGTTAAATAAATTAGTATATAACTATATATATTGTAGTATGTGTTTTACTTAAAGTAGTACACATATCTTGAATGATGCGTATATTTGTGTATATATCTTCTATAGATGTGTATATTTAATGTATACATGTGTATATGTTTTATAAATTAGTATATAACTTTATATATTGTAGTATATATGTGTATATATCTTCTATAGACATATATATTTAATATATACATATGTATATGTTTTATAAATTAGTTTATAACTATATATATATTGTATTACATACATATATTTTAGTATATGTTTTACTTAAAGTAATACAAATATATTGAATGGTGCTTATATTTGTGTATATATCTTCTATAATCGTGTATATTTAATGTATACATGTGTATATATTTTATAAATTAGTATATAACTATATATATTGTAGTATATATGTGTATATATCTTCTATA
>NW_025851499.1:1054-4290 GCF_002878395.1 Capsicum annuum | reverse complement strand
CCTATATATTTCTCTATGGGCTATATTCTTACCATGATGTAGGTTCAAGTACTCAGCCGCAACTGCGACAGTGATATCTGAGTGCCGCATCTACGTTCCTTTAGTGGTAAGTCCTCATGGTTCGAGGACCAAGTTGCTAGTTTTGGTGCTGTTGTTTTGTGATCCCTTTGGTCTGTTGAGTCAGTTGGGGGTTTGTCCTAATGGCTCATTGATTTTACTGTATAGAGGCTATGTCAGACTAGTGTATTGTTGGGTTGGTTTGTGTATAGACATTTCATATATGTACAGTCTAACGATATTCCGTGCCATGTGCAATGTGATATGATATGTACTTATATATATCCTTAGCGTAGCGTGTATGTTGTTGTGTTAGAACCCAAGGGTAGTGTTTTGGTTTAAAGGGTTAGCTTGAGGCTACGTGTAGCCTTTGGCACCGTGTGGCATCTCGGGATGATATTTCGGGGTGTTACAAACTTGATATCAGAGCCTAAGGTTGTGAAGAGTCCTAGGGAGTCTGACAAGCCGCGTTACATAGAGTCTTGAGCATCGGTGTGTAGCGCGCCACACCTATGATCAAGAGGCTGCGGGGCGTTTTAGGAAAAGTCATTTCTTTCTTTCTACAAGAGTCTATCATGGTTACAATTGTTTCCTTCTGCTGTTAATTCGTGCGTTCTTATGACAGAAAATGCCTCAACATCGAGCTCGCAGAAATAATAACCAACCTCAACACGTTGATCCGTGTTACATGAGACGGTATCCCATGTCGAATTTCGATCAGTTTTTCTGACACTAGCCCAGGCAGTTACCGCCAATACTCAGGCCAATGCTCTACCTCTACAAGAAAATAATTCGGCAGCACACGAATTTGTGACTTTGTGTGGATGAATCCGCCAGAGTTTCATGGGTCGAGAGCAGGTGAGGACCCACAGATGTATATTGATAAAATGAATAAAATTACATATATTATGCACGTGACTGAGGAAAGAAGTGTGGAGCTAGCTTCTTATCGATTGAAGGATGTAGCCTATGACTGGGTGCAGATGTGGAATAAGGGTAGAGAGGAAGATACCGCTCCGGTGACTTGACAGTTGTTCCAAGATGCTTTCTTGGATAGATTTTTTCCTCTTGAATTACGAGAAGCTAAGATAGAGGAGTTTATGAATTTGAGACAAGGCTCCATGTCGGTTAAGGAGTATTGTCTTAAGTTTAATCAGCTATTTTAGTACTCTCCCAATATGATGGCTGACTCGAGGACTAGTATGAACAAGTTTCTAACTGGGGTATCGAGTTATGTGGTGAAAGAATATAGATCTGCTATGATCAACAGGGAGATTGATCTTCCTAGTTTAGTGATTCACGCCCAACAGATTGTGTCAGACAAGATAAAGAAAAGAGAAAGAGTAAGAGGGATTAAGAGAGTCAGATCGGAGTAACAGGGGTCTGGTCAGACTAGATTCTCCGGAGGGAGTCGCCCTCATTTTAGAGACGTCCATTTATACCTTCGCCTTCCTCAGGTAGTGCTCCCATATATCAGGGCAGGCAGGAGCTCGGGAATAGGTCGGTACTTTTCAGGTCTCAGGATAGTGTAAACAATAGGCCTCATCCTCCTTCGTGTGCTAAGTGTGGTAAAGACTATTTTGGGGAGTTTTATATGGGGCAGCTGGTCTATTTTGGTTGTGGCAAGTTGGGCCACATACTTAGAGACTACCTGTATACCAGACAGCGGAGTCGTGATGCTCGTCCCCAGAGTCAGGCTACCAGTACCCCACCTCCCGCAGCCCGTCCAGTTCCTCCTCAGGGTGCTTCATCTAGTACTACTGGCGGTCAATGCCAGAATTATTTCTATGCTATACCACCTCGTCAGAAGTAGGAGGACTCTCACGATGTTGTCACTGGTATGCTCCGTGTTTTTTGTTTTGATGTTTATGTGTTGATGGACCCCGGTTCGAGTTTTTCTTATGTGACACCTCTGGTTACTGTAAATTTTGAAACGAATCCTGAACTAATTTTTGAGCCTATTTTGGTTTCTACTCTAGTAGGAGAGTCTGTCATTGCTAAGAGGGTGTATAAGAAATGTCCTATTACTATCTTTCATTGGGTTATGTATGCTGATTTGATTGAGCTAGATATGGTTGACTTTGATATCATTATGGGTATAGATTGGCTTCACTCATGCTATGAGTCTATTGATTGTCGTGCTCGTGTGGTCAAGTTTCAGTTTCCTAATGAACCTATCCTCAAATGGTCCGGGAGTTCTGTGATTCCTAAGGGTCATTTCATATCCTATCTCAAAGCTAGGAAGTTGATTTCCAAGGGTTGCATCCACCATTTGGTTCGGGTTAAAGACACTAAGTCTGAAACCCTGACCATTCAGTCAATTAATGTTGTTAATGAGTTTCTTGATATCTTTCTGGAAGATCTCCCTGGAGTACCTCTTGATAGAGAGATAGAGTTCGGGATTGACCTTCTTCGTGATACTCAGCCTATTTTTATTCCTCCGTATCGCATGGCTCCCGCAGAACTTAAAGAGTTGAAGAAGCAATTGAAAAATCTTTTAGACAAAATCTTTATCAGACCTAGTGTGTCCTCGTGGGGTGCACCTGTCCTGTTTGTGCATAAGAAATATGGTTCTTTACGAATATGTATTGATTACCGACAGCTTAATAGGGTTACTATCAAGAATAAATATCGGCTTCCTCGAATTGATGATTTATTTGATCAATTTCAAGGTGCGAACTACTTTTCGAAGATAGACCTCAGATCCGATTGTCACCAACTTAAGGTTAGGGAATGTGATATCCCCAAGACAGCCTTCCAAACCCGTTACTACCATTTTGAATTTCTAGTGATGTCTTTCGGGTTAACTAATGCTCCAGCAGCTTTCATGGATCTTATGAACCGTGTATTCAGGCCATACTGGATTAATTTGTAATAGTGTTCCTTGATGATATTCTTATTTACTCCCGAAGTGAGGGTGATTATGCGGATCATCTCCGAATCGTGTTGGAAACTTTTCAAACTCATCAGTTATATGGTAAGTTCAGTACTTCTTGGGTCATGTTGTTTCATCCGAAGGTATTAGAGTTGATCCTCAAAAGATAAAGGCTATAAAGAGTTGGCCTAGACCTATTTCTCCTTCTGATATATGAAGTTTCATTGGTCTAGCTAGTTATTATTGTCATTTTCTTAAAGGGTTTTCATCTATTGCGTCTTCTATGACCCATTTGACCCAAAAG
>NW_025851499.1:0-954 GCF_002878395.1 Capsicum annuum | reverse complement strand
ATAGATGAAAACCCTTTAAGAAAATGACAATAATAACTAGCTAGACCAATGAAACTTCATATATCAGAAGGAGAAATAGGTCTAGCTAGTTATTATTGTCATTTTCTTAAAGGGTTTTCATCTATTGCGTCTTCTATGACCCATTTGACCCAAAAGAAAGTAAAGTTCCTATGGTCCGAATCTTGCGAGAAGAGTTTTCAGGAGTTGAAGACTATACTCACTTCAGCCCTTGTGTTGACTTTGCCTGACGGTGTTGATGGTTTTGTGGCGTATTGCGATGCTTCCAGAGTCGGTTTGGGTTGTGTATTGATGCAAAAGGGTAAGATTATAGCTTATGCTTCCAGGTAGCTAAAGCCTCATGAAAAGAATTATCCTACCCATGACCTTGAGTTAGCTGCCGTGGTTTTTGCTTTGAAAATCTGGAGACATTATTTGTATGGTGTCCATGTCGACGTCTTCACGGACCATAAGACCTTGCAGTATGTATTCACCCTAAAGGAGTTGAGTCTTAGGCAGAGACGATGGTTAGAACTGTTGAAAGATTATGATATGAGTGTGCTATATCATCCGGGCAAGGCCAATATAGTAGCAGATGCCCTTAGTCGAAAGTCCATGGGTAGCGTAGGACATGTGGAGATCGGTAAGAATGAGTTGGCCCGTGAGGTACATCGTTTGGCTAGATTGGGGGTTAGGTTGTTTGGTGATGCTGAGGGTAGTATAGGAGTGCAAAGCGGTTCCGAATCCTCTTTAGTTTCGGAAGTGAAGGAGAAGCAAGACAGGAATCCTACCTTGATCAGGTTAAAAGAGTCAGTTAAAGACTAAAAGGTGGAGGTTTTCTTCCAAGAGGGAGATGGCATTTTGAGACTCCGAGAAAGATTATGTGTTTCTGATGTTGATAACTTAAAGAAGAGGATTATGGTGGAAGTGCATAGTACGCGATACTCCATCCATCCA
>NW_025851498.1:1465-3110 GCF_002878395.1 Capsicum annuum | reverse complement strand
ATGGACATATTGCTACTTTCTGGAATTTTTAGCTTTTCAACAACTTTCTTTTTATTTTTCAACTCTCAAGCCCAAGATTGATCTTGTTAGAACAAAATCAAAGATGGATTTGTTACCAAATGATACAAAACAAACAAGAAAGATACAGGATCACACACCAAAATAGTCCACAAGTCAAGAAACCAAGGACTATCTTGGTAACCACACTCAGATTCACTAGTGATAACAATAATGGAGAGAATATCACGTGTTAAACACAATAATTAGCCAGCCCCAAACTAAGATTAACAATAATATATGAAGCACAAGATGAACATAACAATGTGAAGAACAACAACAAGACAAACGGCTTACAATACAAGATACCAAACTGTGACAAGATTACAAGAATGTAAATGATAGAAAGATAGACATACACTACTACAAAGTCTAAGAACCTAATATGTTCTCAAACACAAAGACCCTTAACAATGAAAGTAGCAACACCTACACTCTTCAAAGAACACTAGAGGGAACTCAATCCTTCAACCATCCAAGGTTCCAAGCAAACAAACAATAAGAGTGAATTCACACTCTAATTGTTACCTAGTTTCGAACAAGCCCCTTTTGGGAGAGAACTTGTGTGTTTCAAGGGTGAGATACAATATTCAATATCCAAAAATTGAAAACTAAAACCCTAGAATATTTCTTTTATAGTGTATTACATAATAGGAGTTAAAACGACAAAAAGGCCCCTTAATGATGAGGCACCCCTCTAGTGCATAGTGGGTTGATTTGGCTGTATTTAGGTCCTATTGCACTTCATTTTGTACACACCAAGCCTCGGGCCCAACACATACTCTCTTAAATCCATCTACGTGGTCGCACTTGTATCAGTTGGCCTCTCACGGTGTCATCGAAAGCTATGGTGCCTCCTTTACTCGTGTCATAGATAGCCTGTAATAATTAATTAGGGGTGATGTGGTAAAATTATGGTTGAAGCAGCTGAAGCAAACATGTCATAAATGTTTATTTTATTTTTAATTAAATACTATTAAGTTTTTAATACGTAGATGACTTACAATAATTAATTAGGATAATATAGTAGATTCATAGTTGAAATAGCTAAAAAAGACATGTCATAAATGTCTATTTTATTTTTTTAAGGGAGAAACGTGCCAAAAATACCTGTACTTAGGTGAAATTTGCAATTACGCACCCTGAACTTTGTGGGGCTCCTATGACCCCCCTAGACTATTTTTTATCGTATTTAACTGACATATATTTGCCTCTTATCACACATTTTTTTCTTACGCATGCAATGCATATGGAATACACGCAATGGTCCAAATGGCCAAATATATGCCAGGTAAATACGATAAAAAATAGTCTAGGGGGGTCATAAACCCCTATAAAGTTCAGGATGCTTAACTGCAAATTTCACCGAAGTATTGGTATTTTTCGCACCATTTTCCCTTTTTTTAAATACTATTAATTTTTTAATACATAAATGACTTATATTAATTAATTAGGATTGATACTGTAATTCGACTAAAAGCAGGCACGACGACAAAGAAGGTGCCTGCTTCATAAATATACATTGCTTCATAAATATACATATACATATGTACATATATATATATATATATATATATATATATATATA
>NW_025851498.1:0-1365 GCF_002878395.1 Capsicum annuum | reverse complement strand
ATATATATATATATATATATATATATATATATATATATATAGTGGCAATAGGTTCATGCTCAGCATGAGTCCAACATGCCAAGATTAAAAATTTTAAATTATTATGAAAGTAGTAAAATAAAGCTTCATATTTAAGTATTGATATATTTATAATTAGTAGGAGTGTATTTAGGAATTTAATCGCAATTTATAATCTGCGTGATTTTACTACCTAAAGTTTAGATCTTTCATAAAGTATTCAGCAAATATATTTATGCATGAAGTGACTTTAAAAAATAAATAATTTAATTTTTTAATTATTCTGATTTATAATACTTTTTCTTCTATTTCAATTTAAGTGACACATATATAATTTCGAGAGTCAATCAATATCACGATTCAAGTAGCAAAGCATACATCTTAAATGACTCATTAAAACTAATTAAAAGTGATATAACAAAATTGCTATAGAAAATACTTGTGAAAACAATTTATGTGGATCTCATATAAGATGTTAAGTTAATTTAAAACATTAAGAGTTAATTTATTATTTATGCCTATTTTATATTTTTTATTAAATATTATATATTTTGAAATACTTAAATGGCTTATAATAATTAATTAGAGGTGATATACAAAAATTACGAATGAAGCAGTTGAAGCAGACATGTCATAAATGTCAATTTTACCTTTTTATTAAATATTATTAATTTTTTAATACGTAAATGACATATAATAATAAATTAGGAGCGATCTAGTAAAATCATGGAGCAAGCAGTGGTCGGCAAGCATATCGATCCCCGAAACGAAAAAGTAGTAAAAAATTTAAATTTAATTTTTGTTTACTTATTTTATGCTTCATTTATTTGTACCTAATAAAAAATGAAAGTTTGATCAATCACATCTTAATTCGTTACTATGTATTTAATCTTTTTTTGGGAATCCATCATTTATCTCTCAATAAGTGTACTACTCCCATACTCTCTTTTTGACACTTATATTACTATTGCGGAGTACTTTATTCAATCATTTTTAATTTATAATCTTGCATCTATTTTATCCATGTTATTAAATATTGTTTATTATCTAATACTTAAATGACTAATAATAACTAAGTAGAAGTGATATAGTAAAATTACTATAGAAAAATACTTATGAAAAAAATTTAAGTGAACCTCATATAAGTCGTCATGCTAATTTAAAACATCAAGAGTTAACTTATCATTTTGGGTCTATTTTATATTTTTTTATAAAATATTATCAATTTTTTATTGCTTAGATGATCTATAATAATTAATTAGGCGTGATATAATAAAGTCACGATTGAAGCAGCTGAAACAGGTATGTCATAAATGTCTATTTTACTTTTTTAATTAAATATTATTA
>NW_025851497.1:1312-2717 GCF_002878395.1 Capsicum annuum | reverse complement strand
CGGGACGTGCAACAACAAAGTCGAACATATCAAAACCAAGAATCGATTTGTTCACTTTGTAGCGCTCGTTATTTTGTTTTCTACATGATGATTTATATGTGTTAATGTCAGGTTATCCATAAAATTGATTTATGTACCTGCCGGCATGATGCTTTAACAGCCCATCGACAATCTATTCTGAATAGTCGTTGGTCAACTGTGTTAGTTTTTTTAAAGCCTCGTCCGAGATGTTGAACCCTTCAAACAGATAATTCTTCCGTTCTCCCAAATGACAGGATCCACTTTTTCTTCATCTTTGGAAGCAGTTGATGGATTATCAACTGTGATATTATGCTCTTCGGCAGTAGCTGTGACATCCACCTGAAAAGCCAGAATTGTCAATGCAAAGTAGAGATATACAACAGATTTTTCATTTGTTATAACAGATGAGTCTTATGTTGCATCAGATGGATTATCTGTTGGGATAAATTCGAACAGATAAATCAGAGCAGTACGATAATTTTGAACAGATGACCCATCTGTTGAAATAGATAACAAATCTGATGCAACAGGTTAGACAACAGTTGCAACAGATGCATATATCTATTTTATAATTTTCAGCAGATGTATCATCTGTTGAAACAGATATGTGTCTGTTTATTTTTTGGAACAAGTGATGTACATTAAACCTCTTCAGCTCATGCTGCTCTTCTGTGGCCCTTGCATACTGAACATCGATGTAAAATAAAGACAGGGGCGTTGCAATTTTGCTTTTTTTTATGATTGATGATGCCTTAAAAGTGTCTTTCCTTCTCCTCTTAGACACCTTGATCTCTGTCTGGATATGAAATCTTCTTTGATGGAATGACACCCCTCTTAGATGTCATTTCCTTTACAGAAGCAGTTAGTGCATTAATATCATTTAATCACTTCATCGTGTTACGCCTTGCAGTCCTGATATTTGCATGAAGAACATTCGCTAGATGCGGTAAAATTTGGAGAAAAATCTGTACAACCATTATGATTATAATCATAATGGCTTCTTTTTTCAAAAATCGTAAGAGGAGCATCATTAGCCCCACCCTCTAAAATTGTTTTTCTTGTGATGGTTGTTGCTCCAAACAATTCCATTTTTATTCCATCAACGACCTTAGGATCCGATAAAATTTGCATAGATCGTAAAGTAAGAAAAAATGGCATCTTCAACTCTCAGTTGGTCGGAACAAGCCACGGATGGACAATCTAAAATAAATTGGTACATATATTAAGAATGATGATGAAATCATTTAATCATTAATTAAAACAAAAACTTGATTAGAATTGGATTTACTGCTTCCTTGGGGGATTGAAAAGATCAAGAAATTTTGTATTTTTATCAATTTTGACCGACAACCATCTCAGAATTCTTGGACAAGAAACTTCTTCC
>NW_025851497.1:0-1212 GCF_002878395.1 Capsicum annuum | reverse complement strand
TTATGTTGTTGTTAACGTCTCTCGCCCAAAGAACATTATGTACAAACCAAATCAAGCACAATGATTGTTTGTGCTTCTTTGAAAGTCCTCTACCTTTCAACGCTTCTATCAGATTTTTTGTTTTTGAAGCTTGGACCCACAATGGACACCAGGTCATCACGATCACTCGACTTGCCTTTTCTTTTGTTGGGTGTGCGGGGTACTTTTTTTTAGGTTAGAGTAGGTATAAGTTAAGAAGGAGAAGGGGATAACATTTTAATCTGATAACTATGGCAAACTCCTTCCAACCAAAACAAATAGACATGCCACAGTAATTTATCCATACCTCATCCATCTTATCTTTGTTTTCATACATAAACCTGCACTTGAGAAGATCATATACTATTTTCATCTGAAAACGAGCATTATTGTCCTCCGGCAAATCAAGATATTGCCCAAAGCAGCTTTCCCTGAAATAAGAATCCAATTTTTATTCTCGAAGTATTTTTCTGAAGACGTCGAAAGATTTTTCCATGACTGACATAACCACGAGATCACCCGTTAAATCTGTGGCATCATCGCACTGCATTCTCACAGGATAACGATCAATGCTGAAGGTTTTGACCAACTCTTCGGCGGAAGGGCTATTAGCATTTGGATAATCTCTTTTGAAAGATTCCTTCATCTCGTGTTCATTATCTTCTGCTCCTGATTGAGATAACGTTTGTAAAGCAAGCTCATAGAGTGGTGGATGTAGCTTAGCTGCTGCACTTGTTCCTTTACTTGAACTTGATTCGATTTCTTTTCTTTTGGGAGCCATGTTATCTTAAATTATCAGGAACATAACATAGATTATAATTGATTAATGCATAACAATAATGTAACAGTTCCAACAAAAAACTAATATGTTGCGCTACGTACGTTATCTGTTGCAACATATAACCAACCCGTTGCAACGGATGAGTAATCCGTAGGAACCATAAAAACAGCACTAATCTGTTGCACCTGATATTTTATCTGATGCAACATATAACTGACCCGTTGCAACGGATGAGTAATCCATTGGAAACCATAAAAACAAATCACTAATCTGTTGCACCAGATATTTTATCTGTTGCAACATATAAGACCTGTTGCAATAGATAAGTAAACCGTTGGAAAGAATAAAAACAGATCACAAATCTGTTGCACCAGGTATGTTATCTGTTGCAACATATAACTAACCTGTTGCAA
>NW_025851496.1:0-3627 GCF_002878395.1 Capsicum annuum | reverse complement strand
TCATCCCAGAAGTAATATTTCACATCATTCATGAACTTTTTCTTTTGATGAAAGCAGAGATGGTGAGGAATCACTTCGCTCACCATGTAGTTGGCAAATATGCATACCACGATATATTTTCCACTATAGTTGCTAGAATCTCTTCGTCGGGGAACGCATCATCAATATCAAGTTCGGTCTGCACTGTGTGCTCACTCTCAAGTCTAGATAGATGATCAGCTACTTGGTTTTCACAACATTTTCTATCCTTTACCTCGAAATCGAATTCTTGAAGCAGTAACACCCACCTAATTAGCCTTGGCTTAGCATCCTTCTTTGCCATTAGATATCTTAGAGCTGCATGATCTATATGAACCACTACCTTGGTTCCCAACAAGTAAGTATGGAACTTTTCGAAAGCATAAACAACCGCTAGAAGCTCTTGTTCAGTGATGGTATAGTTCTTCTATGCTCCATTCAAGGCCTTACTCGCGTAGTAGATTGGATGAAATAGCTTTTCTCTCTTCTGACCAAGTACAGTACCCAAGGCTACACCACTTGCATCACACATACCTTCAAAAGGTAGAGACCAATCAGGTGCTACAATAATAGGGGCTTCAACTAGCTTTCCCTTGAAGCATTCAAATGCCTTCAAGCAATCTGCACCAAAGTGAAACTTTGCTTCCTTCTCCAAAAGTTTACATAATGTGTTTGTAATCTTGGAGAAGTCTTTAATAAACCTCTGATAAAAACCAGCATGACCGAGAAAACTACGAATCCCCTTCACAGAAATTGGAGGTGGTAGTCTCTCGATAACTTCGATCATGGCTCGATCAACTTCAATTCCCTTTTCAGAGACCTTATGCCCAAGAACAATGCCTTACTTAACCATAAAATGGCATTTCTCCCAATTTAGCACCAGATTGAATTCAACACATCACTACAAAGCCATACTTAAATTTGCCAAGCATGACTCAAATTACTCACCTACAACCGAAAAGTCATCCATAAACACCTCCAAGGTGTCTTCAACCATACCAAAGAAAATGGACATCATAAACCGCTGAAAAGTGGGCAGGTGCATTACATAGCCCAAATGGCATTTATTTGAATGCAAAAGTACCATATGGGCATGCAAAAATGGTCTTCTACTGATCTTCTGGAGCAATGCAAATCTGATTATATCTGGAATAACCATCTAAGAAACAGAACCATCCCTTCCCTGCCAATCGATCAAGCATTTGATCCATGAATGGCATTGGGAAATGATCCTTTAATGTCCACAAATTTAGCTTCCGGTAATCCATGCACACCCTCCACCCTGTGACAGGCCTGAGTGGGATTAGCTCATTCTTCTCATTTGCTACTACTGCCATGCCCCCTTTCTTGGGCACACATTCTACGGGACTCACCCATTTACTATCTGAGATTGGATACACCACCCCTGCATCTAACCATTTTATGATTTCTTTCTTCACCACCTCTTGTATAGATGGACTCAGACGACGCTGATGCTCAATAGTGGGTATGCAATCTTCCTCTAGTCGAATGTTGTGCATATATAAGCCAGGAGGGATACCATTTATATTAGTAATAGTCCAACCAATAGCTCTCTTGTACCTCTTCAGAACAGAGATGAGAGCCTCTACTTATTGTTCACCTAAATCAGCAGCAGCAATAACCGACAGTGTATTTCCACTACCCAAGAATGCAAACCTTAGATGACTAGGTAGCTCTTTCAATTCTAGCGCCAGTGGCTCTTTAATGAATGGCTTCGCTGGTTGTGAAGGTCGATTCTTAAGGTCAAAGTCCAACTTCTTGGGGGCATAAGAATATGACCTCATGCCTGTCAAAGCACAGATAGTTTCTTCGTACTCTTTAACATCCTCACGATTAATGTTCAAAAGGACAGCAGCCAATGGATTAACAGTAAGCTGCTTCTCTAAAGATAATTCCTTCTTATCCTCATAATAAATATTAGCTATAGAGAACACATTCATATCTTTAGGTTGCTTCATTGATTTGCATACATCAAAACGTACCACTTCATCATTCATCTAAAATAAGAGCTCATTTACTCGTAAATCAATAAGTACACTTCCTGTTACGAGGAATGGTCGACCCAAGATTATAGGAACCTCAAAATCTACCTCGCAATCCAAAATTATAAAGTCTGCAGGAAAAATGAAGGTAGAAACCTTTACTAATACATCATATAAGATACCAACAGGTCATTTTACCGACCTATCTGCCATTACAAGCCGCATGTTGGTTGGTGTCGGATCCCCCAACCCCAAATGTCTATAAATGGCTAGTGGCATCAAATTAATGCTAGCCCCCAAATCACATAACGCCTTAGCAAAATCTAAAGATCCAACTGTGCAAGGAATAGTAAAAGCACCCAGATCTGCCTTCTTCTGTACTAAAGACCTCATGGCAATTGCACTGCAATTATGAAAATTATCTGCCAGTTCATAGCTCGCTGCCCTTTTCTTTGTCAAAAGGTCCTTTATGAATTTGGCGTACCCTGGCATTTGCTCCAGTGCCTTCACCAAATGCATATTAATAGTTAGCTGCTTTAGCATGGTCATGAATTTACTAAACCTGGTGTCATCAACTTTCTTCTTCAGTCTCTGAGGAAAAGGTGGTGGTGGATTTGGAAGAGTTTTCTCCACCACTTTCTTTTTATTGTGCTTCCCATTATCAATCTTTTCAGACTGCTGACATCTAGGTACAGTATCATAAACGTACTTATTTTGATTTTCAACTTCTACAGAATTATCACAATCTACTTCAATAACATTCTCCTCTATACCATCAACCACGGGCTTGACCTTTTATGGATTTTCCAACACTTTACCACTCCTGGTTGTAATAGCCAAACATGATCCATCATTCCTTGGATTTTGGACAGTGTCACTCGGTAAAGTACCATCTTTTCTTTGATTGAATGCCGCTGATAGTTGATTCATTTGTTGTTCCAGTTCTTTTATTGAAGTGGAATGCGAGTCAACCAATTGATTTATTAAGGACAAATCATTTTTTACTCAGTTACTCCCGTGTTGGTTACCTCCACTCCTTTCAACAGCTTATCCATTATGTCCTCCATGGACAACTTCCCAAAGCTAGGTGCAGCAGCTTCACAATTTCCAGGAGGGACATACAAACCGCTCCTGTCATTCTTATTCTTCCGATTCCCTTGGTCTCGGTCCTTGTATCTAGATTTTTCATAATAGTTCCGACCTTGGTTTCCTTGGACATTGCCTCAGAAACCCCCCTGATTATTCAAGTAATTTGCTTCCTCCTCAGAATCAGAGTCATCTCTTCCCTATGATACAAAAGCCTTGACCTTTTCTGTCTTCCCTGATAATAAATGCTTGGTAAGAAGGTCCATCTTTGTTTTCATGTGAGCCATATCCTGGTCACGTTCCTCTTCTCTTCGCCTCTGTTCTGCCGTCATGCCAATAGATGCAGTAGAGCTTGCTACCTCAAAATCCGTGGTATGCCAAGCTCTACTCTGCTTTGTCATGCGATCAAGCATATCACATGCCTCAATAAAAGTAAGGTCCATGAATGACCCACCCGCAGCATTATCAACCACTGGCTTAGTCACCGAGTTCAAAGCCCTATATAATATTTCCATCAAGT
>NW_025851495.1:663-1226 GCF_002878395.1 Capsicum annuum | reverse complement strand
AATATAGCTCCCATGTCATGGAACGTGTTTTAGGCTGCAGTTCTAGATAAGCTCTTCCCACATGAGATGAGGGAAGCCATGATAGAAGAGTTTATGAACTTTAGGTAGGGCTTAATGAAAGTGAAGGAGTATTGCCTCAAGTTCAACCAGTTGTCTAAGTATACCCCTGATCAGATGGCTGACCCTAGGTCAAGCATGAGTAAGTTTGTGATCGGTGCATCTAGGTTGAAAGTTAATGAATGTAGGACTGCTATGCTTATTGGGACATAGATCTTGCAAGGTTGATGATTCATACCCAACAGGTAGAGGTAGAAAAGTTTAAGGGTAGAGAGAGGGGAAATAAAAAGTGTAGGGCAGGGAAGTTTGATTTTTGTCAGAATAGGTCTGGAGGAGGAAATTAGTTGCAATTTTAGAATCGGTCATTGATACAAGCCTAAAGATCACAAGGATTACAAAACTAGAAGAACGTTCAAGTTTTGGATTTTGCAAGTGATTGAAGACCTTTTGGGAGCCTTTTCGAAGCCTTGTCCAAGTAAAGAAAGAAGGAGGGGTTGTTACAATCA
>NW_025851495.1:0-563 GCF_002878395.1 Capsicum annuum | reverse complement strand
AATATAGCTCCCATGTCATGGAACGTGTTTTAGGCTGCAGTTCTAGATAAGCTCTTCCCACATGAGATGAGGGAAGCCATGATAGAAGAGTTTATGAACTTTAGGTAGGGCTTAATGAAAGTGAAGGAGTATTGCCTCAAGTTCAACCAGTTGTCTAAGTATACCCCTGATCAGATGGCTGACCCTAGGTCAAGCATGAGTAAGTTTGTGATCGGTGCATCTAGGTTGAAAGTTAATGAATGTAGGACTGCTATGCTTATTGGGACATAGATCTTGCAAGGTTGATGATTCATACCCAACAGGTAGAGGTAGAAAAGTTTAAGGGTAGAGAGAGGGGAAATAAAAAGTGTAGGGCAGGGAAGTTTGATTTTTGTCAGAATAGGTCTGGAGGAGGAAATTAGTTGCAATTTTAGAATCGGTCATTGATACAAGCCTAAAGATCACAAGGATTACAAAACTAGAAGAACGTTCAAGTTTTGGATTTTGCAAGTGATTGAAGACCTTTTGGGAGCCTTTTCGAAGCCTTGTCCAAGTAAAGAAAGAAGGAGGGGTTGTTACAATCA
>NW_025851494.1:978-2092 GCF_002878395.1 Capsicum annuum | reverse complement strand
TTTTTTTTGTGTGTTGCTTATGGCATCTCATCATCAAGCTAAGGACATGATGAGATACAGATTTACCCCAAGGCAAAACCCATCGGCAGACTCTTTAAGTACGCACGATCTTTCACTTAGGCACCTCAACTGGACGTTATTTACTTTTGGCACCTCAAGTAGCTATTAACTCGGTCATTTTGACACTTTTTGCATAGATGGGAGCTCGCGTGTTTTGCACTCATTTCAGGCACGTGAGTACTATTTTTTATCTGATATGGCGTTCAACTTGGTCATAATAATAATATTTAATTACTTCCATTTGATTATACCCTTTCTTTTATTTCTAAACATCAATTTTGTCCATTTATCAACTTCTTTTTTTTTTTTGTTAGAAAATTTCTAGTAAAATAAATGAAACATATCTGCCATCTTCATTTTTGAGTCTTCATCTTCTTCATCATTCTTTCTCCCCCACCATCTTTCAAACTTTTGATAAATGTTAACATTTTTTTATTAGTTATATTATAATTTCATTTCTTTCCAATTTAATATCTCTCAATTTGATCCAATACATCACTTTTACAATTGAATTTTGCACAAAATTTAATTGAAGAGTCCATTTTCGTAATTGAATTTTGTTCAATTTCAACTGGGTGTCTTTCAAGTTGATTGAAAATTCTATTTTTTTCCACATATACATACACTGAGAGTAGAAGAGAGAACAGAAAAAATGCACTCATACACAGTGCAACATACACACGCAAAAATGGAGAAAAAAATCAACTACTGTCTTGACCTTACCGAAAACAACCATCTCAATAATGTGTTTGGGCTTTCCATTATCACCATTGCATCATCGCCATTGATTATCCTTATCAATGTTAGAAGTTTTTCATTAACTCGAGAGTAATTGTCTTTGATAAGTTAAAAATTGGTTAAAATTAATTAAGTTGGTGAGAATAAATTTGTTAAATTCAACCTCCATTGATGTGAAGAAGAAGATTTGGAGGTGGGAGTGGGGTTGTTGTGGTGTTTTCGGGCTGGGGGTTGGGTGTTTGGAGATAGTGATTTGAGTGGGGTAGGAGGGGGGGCTGGGGTGTTTGGGGAAGGTGATTCGGGGGGGGGGGGGGGG
>NW_025851494.1:0-878 GCF_002878395.1 Capsicum annuum | reverse complement strand
ATGCCACGTGTTCTTTTTTAATTGGTCGCATGCCATGTCAGCAGCGTGTGTATTACACACTCTTTATAATTTTAGCTGATTGTAAAAAAACGTGTCAAAATAACCGAGTTCATAGCTACTTGACGTGTTAAAAGTAAATAACGTCCGGTTGAGGTGCCTAAGTGAAAGATCATGCATACTTAAGGGACCTGGCGATGGGTTTGGCCTTCACCCAATGAACAAAGATCTGCTGAAATATCTGTTAGGGTTTGCGATAAATAAGCCACTTCTACAACAATGTCAATTCATGCAGCTTGTAAATCTCTACGCAGACAAGGAGCCATGGGAACTTTTTGACGGCACCAAGAACAACACTGGTTACTTCATCACTCAACACAATAAAGAGAAGGAGCAACATATAAGAGTTAAATGAACAGTGGGGATCAATGGAACATGGAAGCTACAAGGCAAAGTGAATGAGGTGTTTGACGATAAAGGGAAACTCATGGGGTACGTCAAGAATTTGAAGTACAAACCCCACCATAAAAAATCTTCAAACAATCCTAACGGCGAATGGTTGATGACCGAGTATTCATTGTATTATCGTTATGTGGATCCTAAGAAAATTAAGAATAAGGGTTTTGTAGTTTGTAAGATAAAGAAGAAGGAAGAAAAAACGGGTGATAAGAAGAAAAATGGAGTTAATAGCGACGCGGACGCTGATGAATATATTGATTCAGTTCTACAAGATCACGAAGAAGACAGTATTATTGATGAGAATAATGAATATCAAGAGGGTTAGGGTCGAGACTGATGCGACAGTTGAAGAACATTTAGGTTAGGGTCCAAGAACGATGCTATCAATCTTGATGTGATTTACTATGGTAGATGTCATATTA
>NW_025851493.1:1473-5167 GCF_002878395.1 Capsicum annuum | reverse complement strand
ATGGGATGCACCAGTGTTATTTGTGTGTAAGAAGGATGGTTCCCCTCAGATGTGTATTGATTATCGACAGTTAAATAAGGTGACGGTAAAGAATAAGTACTTTATTTGATAAGTTGTAGAGTGCTAATTTTTTCTCTAAGATTGATCTTTTATCCAAGTATCATTAGTTAAAGATTAGGGAGACGGATATCCATAAGACTGCCTTTCATACCCTGTACGGGCATTTGAGTTTTTGGTCATGTCTTTTGGGTTAACCAATGCCCCAGTGACATTTATGGATTTGATGAATAGAGTCTTCTATCAATTGATAGATTATTCATTATTAAATTCTTTGATGATATTTTGGTGTACTCTAACAGTGAGGTGGATCATGCCGATCACCTTCGTGTTGTGTTGCAGACCTTGAAAGAGCAGTAGTTGTATGCCAAATTTTTGAAATATGAATTCTGGTTGAAGCTGTCACTTTTTTGGGTCATGTTATTTCTAGTAAAGGGATCATGGTAGATCCACACAAGGTTATAGTGGTTTAGAAGTGGCCTAGATCCACGATAATAACTGGCATTCAAAGCTTCTTGGGTTTAGCTTGCTAATACAAGAGGTTTGTGGAGAGTTTTTCTTCTATAGATCCCCCATTGACAAAGTTAACTCCGAAGAAGGCAAAGTTTTTGTAGTCTGATGCTTGTGAGGGTAGTTTTGAGAAGCTAAAGGATAAGCTAACTTCAGCTCCAGTTTTGACTTTGCCTGAAGGTATTGATGGGTTTATAGTTTACTGTGATGCATCCCGTGTGGGGCTTGGTTGTGTCCTTGATTCAGCATCGTAAGGTTATAAATTATGTCTCTAGATAACTAAAGGTGCATGAGAGAAATTATCTAACTCATGATTTGGAGTTGTTACCTATGGTATTCGCATTGAAAATCTGGTGTCACTATTTGTATGGGGTATATATGGATATCTTTTTCGATCATAAGAGCCTCTAGTATGTATTTACTCAGAAAGAGCTTAACCTCAGGCAAAGGAGATGGCTTGAGCTTCTCAAAGATTATGATATGAGTCTTCACTAGCTTCTAGGTAAAACTAATGTGGTTGTTGATTCTCTTAGCAGATTATCCATAGGGAGTCTAGCTCATACGAATAAGGAGAAATAAGAGTTAGTGAAGGACATTTACCATTTGGCTAGCCTTAGAGTTCATCCCTTAGATTTTGAGGAGAGTGGTATATTTATATAGGAGGTGGCGCAGTCATATCTTGGTGCTAAAATCAAGAAGAATCAGATGTTAGATCCTGTCTTAATGAGGATCTAGGGTGATATAGGAGGGCAGAAGGTGATAGCCTTCAAGATTAGTGGTGATGGTTTCTTACAGTACCAAGGAAGGTTACGTATTCCTGATGTCGATGGTTTGTGATAGAGGATCTTGGCTGAGGTACATGAGTCACGCTATGTTGTTCATCCTTGTTTGACGAAGATGTATAATAATCTTAAGGAAATGTATTGGTGAAACAACATAAAGTGGGATGTGGCTAAATACATATTGTAACAATGAGTGAAAGTTGAGCACATGAGGCTCGGAGGATTGTATCAAGAAATTGAGTTGCCTGTATGGAAGTGGGAAGTGATCAATATGGATTTCATTACTAGTCTTTCTCATTTTCGAAATTAATTTGATTTGATTTGGGTCATCATGTATAGGATGACAACGTCGGCTAACTTTTTGCCACTGTGGACTAATTTCTCACTTGAGGATTATGCGAGGTTGTAACTCCATGATATTGTGAAGTTGCATGGAATACCTATTTCTATCATCCTAGATCATGGTACACAATTTTCATCTCACATTTGGCAATCATTCTTAAAAGGTTTGTTGACCAAGATGATTCTTAGTACTACTTTTCACCTGCAGTCAGATGGACAAGATGAAAGAAATATTTCGATGTTAGAGGATATGCTTCAGGCTTGCGTTATTGACTATGGTGGTAGTTGGGTTGAGCACTTGCTTCTTGTGGAGTTTGCGTACTACAATAGCTACCACTCTAGCATTGGAATGGCTTTATTTAAATCCTTGTATGGTAGGAGGTGTAGGTCTCTGATGGGATGGTTTGAGGTTGGTGAGGTAGATATGTTTGTCTCGGATTTGGTTCACCAAGATATGGAGAAGGTGAAGGTAATTCGGAATGGGCTTAAGATTGCCCAAAGTCACAAAAGGTCCTATGCGGATGTGAGGCAAAGGAAGTTAGACTTTGAAGTTGGGGATAAGGTATTCTTGAAGATGTTTCCCATAAAGGGAGTGATGCGATTTGGGAAGAAGGGGAAGCTCAGTCCCCAGTATTTTGGGCCCTACTTAGTTTTTAGAAGGGTTGGTAATGTTACGTATGATTTAGAGTTGCCTTCTGGTTTGAGTTCCATTCATTATTGTTCCGTCTTTCTATGTTGAGGAAGTGTGTGGGTGATTCATCACAAATTATGCCTATCAAGGATATTGGTATTGCAAATTCTCTAACTTATGAGGAGATCCTGTTTAAGATCTTGGATTTGTAGGTTCGTCGGTTGCACACTAAGGATATGGCCTCGGTAAAGGTTCTATGGAGGAACCACAAGGTCGAAGAGGCTACTTGGGAATCCAAAGAGGACATGAAGTCTAAGTCTATGTTCCTATTTTCTGCTCCAAAAATTCGTGCGGAAGGTATGTGTTCTTCATAACATCTTTGTTTTCTAAAATAGTTAGAGGAAAGATTGATTTCCTTACATTTTGTTTTCTAACTTAGTTAAAGGCCAGAATAGAGGTGTTGGGGTGTAAATCGTGTGGGTACTGCCTTGTTCCATCATTTGAGGACGACTGATGGGGGAGAATTGAAACACCCTGGGTTTCGGACCTTAGAAATGACTAACATCTCTTGTAGCAATCAACCATACGAGTCGTATAGTGTAAGTACGGGTCTAAGGACCCTAGTCATATGTTGGTCAGTGCGATGTTTGCCAAATTCTGTCCTTGGTACGAGAAGAATCCATACGAGTAGTACGTTCATGATATGAGAAGTATAGTGCCCAACTATATGTTGTCCAGTGTCTAGCCTAGATATCCTGCTTAGGGTATGACTTGAAGGATACTAGTCATATGGTGATGGTACGAGTTAGGCCAACAGAGTCGTATGTTGGACCACTACTAGAAAACTATAAATTACATTGGGGATTTTACTTATTAAATAATATTGCAGGAAATACATGCAGATTTACCTACGAAAATATTAAATTCCTCAACATTAAAATATATTACCTGAGAATTATATATTTGCAACAAATTCCGCAGGTAAATTTGGTGTCATATTACGCAAAATTCGTACTTACGACATTACCTGGGAAAATGTATTGGCGGGTATTTTATCTCTAGGTAAATCGGTAGGTATATGGACAAATATACATATTTTTTAAATCCATAGGAAAATCACCAGGTAATTTATCCTATGGATTTACATAGAGATATTTTGGTGAAAATTTATGTAATGAATTTTATTACCTGGAAAATAATTTGGGGATTTAGTGCTGCGAATTTTGCTGGGGATTTATTCTTGGGGATTTACCTGTGAAATTATTACTTGCAATATTACCTGGGGAAATGTATCGACGGATATTTTATCTCTAGGTAAATCTGCTGGTATATGGACATATATATATATATATATATATATATATATATATAT
>NW_025851493.1:0-1373 GCF_002878395.1 Capsicum annuum | reverse complement strand
ATGTAATGAATTTTATTACCTGGAAAATAATTTGGGGATTTAGTGCTGCGAATTTTGCTGGGGATTTATTCTTGGGGATTTACCTGTGAAATTATTACTTGCAATATTACCTGGGGAAATGTATCGACGAATATTTTATCTCTAGGTAAATCTGCTGGTATATGGACATATATATATATTTTAAATTCATAGGAAAATCTCCAGGTAATTTATCCTATAGATTTACGTATATATATTTTGGTGGAAATTTATGTAATGAATTTTATTGTCTGAAAAATTATTTGAGAATTTTGTGTTGCGAATTTTGCTGGGGATTTATTCTTGAGGATTTACGTGCGAAATTATTACTTGCAACATTACTTGGAAAAATGTATCGGTGGGTATTTTATCTCTAGGTAAATCCGCAAGTATATGGAAAAATATATATATTTTTTAAATCCATAGGAAAATTTTCAGGTAATTTATCCTACGAATTTACGTAGAGATATTTTGGTGGGAATTTATATAATGGGTTTTATTACCTAAAAAATTATTTGGGGATTTTGTGCTACAATTTTTGTTGGGAATTTATTCTTGGGGATTTACTGTGAAATTATTACTTGAGAAATTATTGGGGGATTGTGTTGCTACAAATTTAGTTGAAATTATTTCTTGAGAATTCAACTACGAAATTATTACTTGAAAAATTATTGGGGGATTGTGTTGCTACAAATTTAGCTGAAATTATTTCTTGAGGATTTACGTAGGATTTTTGTGACTTTTAAAATTTAAATAGGAAAAGGATACATTTGAAGAATAAAAAACATAAAATAAAAAGAATTATACATTAAATCGGTGGACACGTATAATCAAGCAAAAGATGCTCAAGAAATTAAAATTAATTTATTAACATAGATGATGTTACAGATGTATTCGAGCTAAATAAACCTTAGATTGACTCATTATTTTATCACTAAAAAATTCTAAAAGGTGAAATTTTGTTGGCCTAAGTTAGGGCAAAGAACGACTCAGGGCTAAAATAGAGCGTCTTTTTCTATTGGTTAATTTAAATATAATCGTAGGGCATCATGCTACGCACGACAATATAATATATTAATATAATGTACATTTAGAAGTCGTTTGGTGTGAGATATAAGGTATAAAAATCACGAAATAAAAAAAAATATTTTATCTACATTGAGTTGAAAGTATTAGGTAGTTTCATAATTATATATATGATGAGATTAGGGGTGAGCATTTTATTTGTTCTATTTTCTTGTTTACTATCGGATCGTTTTTTTGATTTTTGATTTTCAGATTGACAAAAATGACAACCGTAATCAAACAAAAATAAATTTGATTTGATTCTATTTCTATAAATTCGCTTAAGTTAT
>NW_025851492.1:0-14544 GCF_002878395.1 Capsicum annuum | reverse complement strand
TTACCTAGGCAGCCTAGGCATCTCTAATGTGATATCACTAGCAATTTCTGTACAAACAAACTTGGCCTAGTGTCAAGTTTCTAATTGGCCCCTTGGGATTTGTTTTGAATCCTACGAATGCAAACTACCTATGCTATCCTACCAAATTCTTCATTCTATACTGACAGGTGCCATCAAAATTTCCATCTTAGATATTTTCAATCAAAAGTAGGGCCCATACCTAAAGGACCATTTTAATCAAAATCCACCCAATAATTCAAAATATATTCAAAAGACCTAGGACCTTAACCAAGGGTCTTCCTAGCCTAAAATTGACATTCTAGAGCTAACAGAGCTATTAGAGTTAGCATCCAGTGCCTTTTCTACATATTTAGGCCCAACACCTTTATTTTAACAGTAAAATCTCAAAAATAATGAATTGGCTCTAAAAACCAAACGAACTGCCAGGTGACCTTAATGTACGTCCCAGCAAGTCATAAATGACTTGGTACAACTTGGTAAAGCTCTAAACTTTGAGAAAGAACGAAAGTGCAGGTAATGACCTGGAGGTTCATTGCATAAAATAAATTAAAAAATAAATAGGAAAGCCATGCAACTTAAAGTTTTAGCAAATATTACTATTTCACTGACTGGTTTCCTTATTGAGTGCAGAGCATATTCCAGCGGCTTTGATTAGACCTCATATTTAGCAAGTGATAGTTTCGACTCTAGGGTGAGATACATCTTAAAGGTAGCCATGAGTCATTCCACTTATAGTTCTTGTCCATATATTCTGGTCATACACCTTTTTACTGTATTGGTTTTTTGGATTGTACCTATAGTTTGATGTTGTTAGATATTTTCAGCACTTGTCACTTATTAGGACTTTTTAAGATATTTTGTTGACTATTGAATCTGCTATTTCATTCTTACAATTTGTTAAGTATTGGTACTGGGTAATTCAGAAAAGTTGGTTCTCCGTGTAGAAGGATAGTGAGGGTGCAACTCGCAATAGGTTTGGATCGTGATAGGTTGAGGTCAGGCTCCATCTACCACATCGTCTTCGTACTAGGTTGTCTGATCTACCTTGCTCATTTATAGAAAGATATATATATAAATACCTTCAGGTTACTTGTAGCTAACATCATATAGTATGTCGAAAGACCACAACCATAATATCTACCATGTGAATCTGCAAATCGACACTTATCTTAAATTTGCTTGGCAATTACATATATATATATATATATATATATATATATATATATATATATATAAAGGGATTATGCATGTGCCTTAATTAATGATTTATGATAATATCAACAAACTGGACATTATTTTAAGGAAAATTATGCATTAAATATTTTTGTTAATGTAAAGAGGTAAGTAGTTTTACTCGTTTTGTTGAAAAATAATCTTAAGAGAACAAACACTAGAAATGACTTATTTACCTATTATCAATTTTGTTAGAATTTTGATTAGGTCAAATATTGGTAATAAAGAGAGTTGTCTTCTATTGTCGAATTAATGAATGACTTGATTGTGTATTCATCTTTCTATGTCTTCATGTATAGTGCTTAAATGTTGTTTTTAACATAAAATGAGCAATCTTACTAACAAAGAATAAGAATAGAAAAAATATCTAAATTTTCTTAGATTAGATGAAAACTTCCATAAAACCCAGTCTACCTTAACATGATAATTATAATAGTAATAAGAAAGATAAAATGATCTGGAATGGAAGATCTTAGTTATAGAACAGTAGGAGTTTAGTAATAGAGGTATAAATATGGGTCCTTATTTTTCTTAAAGTCAAAAATTATTATTGAAATACTTGCATAGTACTATCACTTTAAATCAATTATAACTCACAACCTCTTAAAATAAATAATAGTTCTAATAGTATTAGTTTCTAAAGATTCAAAAATGAGCTTGTAATCATCATTTTTTGAAAAACTCTTCCACATTATTGAAGCTGGGTTTCAACACATTATCCTTTCATGTATTATCAACACCTTCTTTTTCATTTTCCTTGAAAACATTGGTAGCTTTAATGTGATGCAATGGCCACATTTTTTTGGTCTTGAATCATCGAATTATCTCAAGCTAGCGACGAACTAAGTTGCAAGTATTCACTTTAATTTCTTCAACTGCGGATTGAACAAGCATATTCTTTTTTCATTCTTCACATACTTCAGACTTATTTTCTTCTCTAAAATAATTGTCTATAGCAGGGACACCAATGGATCGTCGAATTCCATTATTGTAATCTGCTTCGGGAGAAACATTCTTTGTACCTCATCCACTAGCCTTGCATGCGGCATAAATATTCAAGAACCATTTGATTTATTCAAAAATAAGTTTGATTTTTAAAAATAAAGAATAAAAAAGATATTATAAGTAATATTTTAAAATACTACATGATTATTTTTCAAAATAATGTGTTAATTTTGTACAAGATAGAGTAAGTAAAAGAATCTATGTTTATATAAGCTACCTTATATATTATCGTTATAAATCATGTGTATAAGAAAAATGACTGGTTAAATATCACATATGTGTTGATACTGATAAATGAACCATATATATAAATTATAGAGAAATTAAAACGACCTCTTTGGACCATATGATCAACCCTTTGCAAATAAAAAAGTCCAATATATGTATGTTAACATTAATCCAAATAAAATAATTGTTGTAGTTAGATTTAAATGTCATCGTAGGATCTTCCACAAGTTTTTCAAGCTATGAATTTGACCCAACAACAATGTCTGAAACATATCTCCGACTTATAATTTTTTCGATGTAGAAAATAGCTTGAGCAAGAAATTCTCTGCTGTGGAATCAGAATCTAGCTCAATTTCATCTTACAAATACAAAGAAAAATTTTTCTGCCAGTGTTTCGATTAAAATATATATATATACACACACACACCCCATAGAATTAGTTAAAGTGTATGCAAGCTAACCCGTGATCACCACCATTTCCAAGTATTTAAATTTTAAAAAATATCATTCATTTTCCACACAAATCGATAAACAATATAACTAAATTTGCCATACACCACAATATTGAAATAATAATATGCATTTTCTCCCTAATCTATAATCTACTATTAAATTATTTGAATTGTCATTTAGTGTAAATACTCAGTGCGTATAAAAATTTATCTGGCAAATAGTATTTTACACCTTCTTTTTTAGTGTCTTTAATTTTGTTTGTGACAATGTCAAGTCCCTTATAAACTTGCATTTTGTCAGAGTTGATCATTTCTTCTAAAAAATGGGTTGCAAGGTCAACAGAGAGATGAGATTTTCCCATCCATGTAGCTCCCATCATAAACACTAATTTGTTCTTGTTAAGCTTGTTGATATTGTAGATGGAGGTATTCATTTTTTGCCTATAAATAAAAATAAAGCATTGATTAATTTAAAGTAGAAGACGATCTCATAAAAATGTCAATGCACAAGTAATTTAGATATTATGAATAATAAGTTAATAAGTAGAAACCTTATTGTGGAATTACATTGGATACGTTGTTTTGTTTTCTTTGTAAGAAAAACCTTGCCTGAGGTAAGATGTGCTATGTAATATATATTTTTGTTGAATGTGGTTAAGAAAGAAAGGATATTGGATTTTTATAGTAAAATGTGATTATGGAATTATTAATTGATATTTTTAGTTAGAATAAATTCATTTGTTTTAGGATAAGAGTAACTTTTCATTCTAATCATATTTTGATTCTATAATGTGGGTATAATCCAACATAGTCAAAGGTAAATCAATTCTGATGTAAAATTCAGATTTAAAAATGAAAAAGAAGAAATACATAATCAAAAAATAATTATCACTAAAGGTTAACCATAAACCTTATTAGATACCAGAGTCAATGCAACTAGTATTTTTAACTATTATTGTATTTGAACCAGTTACTCCCTTTGTATGAAAGAAGTACTCTAATCATTCTGTTAAGTACATAATTACAATCCTAAAGAGATATAAATGAAACTTATCATGTCGATGGATTGTAATTATCATACTATATATAAGCACAGTTAATCAAATGATAGAGGATTGTGGATAAATCACTAATCTTTTAGCATAATTACAGATAAGTGTTACAAATAATATATTTTCTATGAAAGTAACTTTTACTATATTATCTAAATTAATTATTAGGATATTCATGTATGCCTAAATAGATTTGTTTCTTGAATTACCATGATTGTTTTAGAGTAGGAGCATATGAAAGTTGGTGATTTATAATTTTTATTTTATTTCTAGAAATGTACCAATACATCTAAAAAAGTTTTTAAAAATTATGTATATATATATATATATATGTATATATCTGTATAGTCGTGTGTCGCTATTCGAATTCCTAAAAAGTAATTAAACTTATCTCACCCTCAAGATCGGTAAGTCAATACAAATCATACAACATAATAATTGGAATGAATAAGAATAACTAATAATTAAAGAACAATAAAAGTCAAAAAGTCTTTTATTAAAACTCAAAGTAACAAACTTTGAATTATCACAAAGTGAAGTATAAGCACCAAAGACCACACATAGACCCCCAAAAGGGAATGTAGCAAGAGTAGTATCAGTGCGCCCTACAAATTTATAGGCATCATCGGCCGACTAAGATTAGCTTATGAAACACCATATATAATCAAAGAAATAAACAAAATATCTTATGCAACAAAATTACATCATGAACATTCCATCACCTATACTATGCTTTCTCAATAATCTAAATATTCACTTAAATTTCTCATTTCGTTTAGACCCAACTATTCTTTCTTGACATAGTGTTACACTTACAAATATGTCTAACAACTACTATCACAGTTTACTATCTGAAGTTCTTACTCTAGCACCACGCATCACCTACTACAGGATTAGCAAGTATTAATATTTCATGGTTGTTTCCTTTATTTTAAGTTAATTTTATTAGTTTTTTAAAATATATTAGTTAAGGTAAACATTCAATTTACCGTAGCGAGTGTTGGGTCTCATTTCTATCTATTGTAGAAGTGGTTGTAAGCAATCAAGCGATGTCTCATGTGGTTGCGCTCCTTTGATTTTTTACATAACGGGTGTGTGTATATTTCCAACTCAAGGACGCATGAATTGGTATATGGCACATGACATTCTCCACAATGTATATTGTTATGTGGTGCGCTCGGGTGTATAATACTTAGAGTTCCCGCACGGATGCCCCTTACGCCCATGGTGTTTACCATGGCGCCTTCGGTGCCCATGGTGTGTCCATGGTGCCCACATTTCCCATTTTGCCCTTGGTGCAATTATAAGGGTAAACACGAAATTTCAAATTTTAACAAAAATTAATATTTTATTGAATAATTTCCTCTTCATACTTGTCTTTGTTACATTTAAAAAATGAAAAGGAAAAAGAAAAAACATGCATTTTAATGTTTTAGAAAGTATTAATATTTCGTTGAATGATTTTCTTACTTTTTAGTTGATTTTGTTGCTTTTTGTAAAAAAAAAAAATTAAATAAGGTAAGTATGAGATTTACTCTAGCAAGTGTTGGTTCTCATATTTGTCTTCTGCGGAAGAGGTGTAAGAAAACAAGAGGTGTCTCATATGCTTACATACTTTTTATTTTTTTCATAGCAGGTGTACGTATATTGCCAACTCGATGACGCGCGATTTGGTTTGGGTTGTACGGACTTCCATGTATCTGCATGTTGTTTATGTGATGTGCGAGTGTCTAATACATAGTACACCTACAGTGGGTGTCAATAATGCCTTGGTGCATGGAACCATGGTGCTCCTTTGGTGCTTATGGCACCCTTGGAAAATTAATTTGAGAAATATGAAATTTAAAATTTTCACAAGTATAAATATTTTTTTGACTAGCTTAGTCTTCTTACTTGATTTGTTTTCTTTTTTAAAAGAAATTAAAAAATAAGTAGGAAAAACATGCAATCTAATGGTTTGGCAAATATTAATATTTCATTTAGTGATTTCCTTTTCTTTTGGTTGATTTTCTTAATTTTTTGTAAAAAAAATAAATAAATAAGGTGTACATTTAATTTCCCGTAGCGAGTGTTGGGTCTCATATTTATCTTCTCTAGAAGAAGTTGTAAGAAAATAAGTGGTGCCTCATGTGCTTACACATTCTTGATTTTTTGTGCAGTGGGGTAGACATGCGATTTGGTACATGGCGGATGACATTCGTTGCAATTGTTTATTATTATTGTGAGGCGCGGTTGCGTAAGACATAGCGCACCCATGGAGGATGCCCATGGTGCCTTGGTGTTGGTGCCCATCATGTAACTTTGGTGCTCGTGGCGCCCCTGGCACCCTTGGTTCCAATGGAACCCATGGATCCATTGGTAACCGCAGATCCCATGGCGCCCTTGAAAAGTAAATTGGGAAAACATTGAATTTAAAATTTTAACAAATATTAATATTTTATTGACTTGTTCTCTTCTTACTTGATTTTTTTTACATTATTAAAAATATTGAAAAATAAATAGAAAAATCATTCAATTTAAAGTTTTAGCAAGTATTGCAATTTTATTGACTGGTTTCGTTTTGATTGTTATTACTTTTTTTTACAAATAAATTAAATAAGGCAAACTTTGAATTTACTGTACAGAGTGCTTGGTCTCATATCTCTTTACTATAGAAGAGGTTGTAAGTAAACAAGTGGTGTCTCATATGCTTACTCTCTTTTGGTTTTTTGCGCAGCGGGTGTGTGTATTGCTAGCTCAAGGATGTGCAATTTTGTATGTGGCACATAACATTTGATGCAATTGTACGTTGATTTTGTGGTTTGCGAGTGCCTAGTACATAGTGCACTGCGGTGGGTGCCTATGGTGCCTTGCTGCGTGGAACCATGGTGGGCCTTCAGTGCTCATGGCATGTTATGATTCCCCAAAACTAAGGGTCATGATGACACTCGTTAGGGCAAGCCTTGATAAGTAACCCTATACACAAACTAATACAAAATGGGAAAATAATAACAATAACCCAAGATAGGGCTTCTAGAACAATTTTGAACCACGCAATATAATAAAAGAGGAAAAACATAACCAAAGACATCATACCGTAATCCTAAAATCAAGTGAAACAGTGTAAGAACTAACAAGTACAACTCGATATCAAAAAAACATAAGGTATCTAAAACAGGAACAACTCTGTCTCTAAACACAAATAAAGACATAGTATAGATAAAGAAGGAAGTAGTCAACTTTGGACACATGAAATCAACCGTTATCTCAAAATGCTCCAAATGTCGCCCGAATCAACCACCGTGAGGTGCAGTCGAACCTGGATCTGCACCAAAAGGGTGCAATAGGATTGAGTACGGTCCATTTGTACTCAGTAGGTATCTTAGGATGACTAAGCAAAGTAAAAATTAAAGCACACAAAATACACACTAAGGGCACGTCACCTGCGATCAGAAAATATCCCACACCGTCTTCACTAACAGTTCTATAATACTCACATCCATCACAGCAAATACAAGGAAAAGATACAGGTAATACATACTAGTAGGGATGGAAGAAATACACACTGACAGCTATCATATTAAAGAAAATAATACATCGCAAAAAATTACAAGGTAAATACAAATGCAATATAGATAATGATGATGCTCGAGGTTGTCGCACAACCTCCATATACACCCACGGAATGAAAGTTTCCCAACGTAGGACCCATAGGGGTTCGCCAATCCATATACAACTAATATGTAATACCAATATCCATAACTCCTCTCTGGCACATCCATCAGTAAAGGCTTATAAAGATGTCACATTTCTATCGGAAAAAGGTAGTGTTCCAAGTATTTCCTGAATTTCCACAGTGGTACCAATGTTTAGTGAATGTGTATAATATGAGGATGTAATGCTCACAACCAACTAGAATGAATATTTCCATATCCAACCAATTACACCAACCAAGTGAGCCAATAATCCACTCATTATTTACAACAATTCATGAATGCCAACATAAACCATATGCCAAAAGAGTTGAATACAATTAAATTACACCATTGATACCACATCAGGTTTTTCATTTAAAAGGATACAATTAATTTTACGTATACAAGGCCAATAATATCACATAAGATCCCACACGGTCACACATAATAAGTAATGTTCCAACAACTACCAAATACATCAGGACATATGCCCTACATGGGCATAATACAATAATTATAGCCATTTTCTAAGTCTCTGTGGACCCCCCAGGATACATCCAGAATCCCGTGAATGCAAACAAACTATGCTACCCTATCAAATTTGACTCTCCGGACTCAATGACGATATTAGATTTTTGAAAAAATTTCATTTCACCAAAGTTGACCCTCAAAACTCAATTTCACAACTTTCCAAATTGATGGTCAGAATGAGATATAAAAGCCATAAAATTACACCAACATGTTACCAACCTACAATCAACGTTCTAGATCTATTAGTGCATTTCATTTTGTCATCCAAACAGATCAACAAATGTTGATCGAAGTCAACTATAGTCTTCACAAGCCACCAAAAACCACAATAGCATATAAATCACACCAAAATGCATCGAGAATTGTATTAATCATCCCCATACCCCAGAAATACCAAGACACAACCACGAGAAGAGGTAAAATAGTCAAATCACAAAAAATGAATATTTCACATAAATCATCAAAAATCAGGTTGTTATATCATCGACCACTTAAATTTTAGTTCATCCTCAAACTAATGGAAAGGGAATACCTGAATCAACAAAAAATTAGGGATAAGAACTACATTCATACTCGATCTCTCAAGTAGCCTCATCTACAAGGTGATGCTTCTATTGAACCTTAACCACTGGAATAACTATAGAACGCAATTGCCTTACATCTTTAGCTAAGATGGAGACAGTCTCCTCAATAAAAGATAACCTCTCATCTTATTGAACTGAATCCCAACGAATGACATGACACTCATACAGAATATAACAATGAAGCATGGAAACATAAAAAACTGGATGAATATCTAATAAAGCTTGGGGCAAAGACAACTCATAATCCACATCACCAACATCCAAAGAATCTCAAATAGCCTAATATACTTAGGCTAAGCTTGCCCCTCCTCCAAAACCTCATCACACCCTTCATGGGCGAAACTCATAGAAAAACACGATCACCAATATAAATCTCAAGGTATGAAGTCTATGATCTACATAACACTTCTTCCTACTCTAAGCTGCTAAAAAACTATCCTTAATGATTTGTACTCTATCCAAAGACTTATGAAGCAAGTTTGTACCTCGAGGTCTAATCTCAGAAACTTCAAGCCAATCAACTAGAGAGCGAAAACGCCTACCATATAAGGCCAAAAAAGGAGCCATATTAATACTGGAATGGGTAGCTATTATTATATACAGTTTCTGCCAAAGCTAGTTGCTACTCCCACTATCCACCAAAGTTAATCACATAAGCACAAAGCATATCCTACAATACATAAATAGTACACTTTGACTGACTATCAATCTGCGGGTGAAATATTATGCTAAGATCAACCCGAGTACCCAACTCATCCTGAAAATTCTTCCAAAAATATGATGTAAACACTAAACCTCGATCTGATATGATAGACACTGGCACACCATGAAGATGCACAATCTCATGAATATATAATGAAATGGGCAGATTTGGTCAATCGATCCATGATGAACAAAATAGTTATAGAACTATGAAAAGTATGAGGCAACCTAGTCACAAAGTCTATTGTAATCTGTTCCCACTTCCACTCAAAAATAGGTAACCTTTGAAGCAATCCACCAGGCCTCAAATGTTCAGCCTTCACCTATTAGTAACAAAGGCAATAAGCTACAAAGTCTGCTTTTCTCTCCTCATACCACCCCACTAGTAATGTTTCCTCAAATCATGATACATCTTACTCACTCCCGAATCGATGGACTGTTTGGAACAATAAGCCTCCCCCAAAATCAATCTAATCCAATCACCCGCTTTCGGTACAAAAACTTGACTTTCAATCCTCAAAACACCATCTAAATCAAGTAGGGCTTCTTAAGCCTCACCGCTCAACACTTTATTCTGAATTAATCTCAATCTGACATCATCAAACTAATGAACTCGAATCAACTCCATCAAAGAAAACCTAGCCTTCACGAATGCCAAAACACACCCAAGCATTGAAATATCCAGCCTAACCATCTAGTTATCCAAAGACTGAACCTCTAAGACTAAAGGCATCTTCTGAACCTCTAAGACTAAAGGCATCTTCTGCATCAAAAGATGTGCTAAGCTATCCATGATAGTCAACTTTCGGTTCAAGGCATCTGCAACTACATTAGCCTTGCTCAGATGATAGAGAATAGTAAAGTCATAATCCTTAAGCAACTCAAGCCAACGATGCAACCTCATATTAAGATCTCACTAGGTGAAGAAATACTAAAGTCTATGATGATCAAAGAAAATCTCACAACAGATGCCATACAAGTAGTGCCTCTACAACTTCAAAGAAAAAATGATCGTGCACAACTCCAAATCATGGGTACGGTAATTCTTCTCATGGGGCTTCACTTGACGAGAAGCATATGCAATCACTTACCTTCTTACATCAACACATCACTTAACCCAACACATAAAGCATCATAAAAGATGATAAAACCCGCGCTTTTCTTGGGCAAAGTCAAGATAGGACCTGATATCAATAATTTTTTAAGCTTTTGGAAGCTCATTTCAAAAGCATTGGACCATTGAAAAAAACCTTCTTCTGATTCAACCTGGTCAATAAAGCTGCAATAGATGAAAAATCCTCAACTAAACATTGGTAGTAACCTACAAACCCAATAACACTCTGAATCTCGATGGGCAAAATGGGCCTACCCCAATCACGAACCACTACAATCTTGGATGAATCAACCATAATACCTTCCTTAGTCACCATATAACCCAAGAAAGAGATAGACTCTAACCAAAACTCACACTTATAGAACTTAGCATACAACTTTTCATCCCCTAATCTCTGAAGCATAATCTGTAAATGCACCTCATGATTGACCTTACTCTTAGAATAAACCAAGATATCATAGATAAATACACTAAACGGAGTCGAGATACAGTTGAAATACCTTGTTCATTAACTCCATAAATGCAGCTAGGGCATTAGTCAACCCAAAGGACATGACCAAGAACTCATAGTGACCGTACCAAGTCCAAAAGGCTTTCTTTGGAATTTTAAAACTCTAATCCTTAATTGGTGATACCCAGATCTCAAATTAATCTTTAAAAACACTGAAACACCCTAAAGTTGGTCAAATAAATCATCAATAAGAGGAAGATAATACTTATTATTGATCATCATCTTGTTTATCTACTAATAATTAATACAAATACCCATAGACTATCCTTTTTCTTCACTAACAAGACAGGCGCATCCCAAGGTAATACATTAGGTCGGATAAATCTCTTATCCAATAACTTCTACAACTCTTTCTTTAATTCTCTAAACTCTGTTAGGGCCATCCTATAAGGAGGGATAGAAATGGGCTTGGTACCCAACTCAACATCAATAAGAAAATATCATAATCTAGAGGCATACTAGGCAGATTCATGAAGAATATATTCACAAAAACATGAACCACATGAACAAAATCCAAAGAAGAAGGTGAAGCAACACTAATAATACTAATATGAGCCAAATAAGATAAATATCCCCTCTTAACTAAGCGACGATCCTGAACATATGATATAACCCTTTTAGTACCCAAATAAAGCATACCCTCGCCCTCTTGTCAACCACCAAATCATGAGCATACTTTGACAACTGATAAAACTTCAAGGCATATTCCTTTACAAATATTTTACCTTGCTTGAGATTCACAAACTCCTCCATCTTTGCTTCCCTCAGCTCCTGAGAAAAGAAGCAATCCAGAAAAGCATAAGAAAATGCCTCCCATAAGGACAACTTCTCAACATCACTTCTATCCCTATCACACTCCTTTTACCATTGGTATGCAATATCCTTAAGCCAATAAGTTGCAAAATTCACACCTTCCACATATGTGGCCTACATTACCCTAAATATCTTCTCTATTTCATCCAAAAAATTATGAGGATCCTCTTCCACCTTCATATCAATAAAAGTAGAAGGATTCTGGTTCATAACCTAGCCAACCCTTGTGTCCTCAGTAGACAACCCACCATATGTATCCCGCTCAGCCTTAGCAATAACCAACTAAGAAATTGTATGAACAAATTAGCAAAATTTCCCATTAGTCACGTCACCCTAAGAAGGACTAGTAGCAACCGAAGAAACTCCAGAACAATCAGGGATAGGACCCTGAGATCGAGTGCAAACTCCAAGTGTAGGACGTACCCCATCAACATCATCCCTAAATAGGACGGGAGAATTTCCTTATATTCCAGATCGTCGAGGTATGATATGAAAAGTGAACAACCAAGGATTAGAGAAGAATTCCAGGACACAGACTCCAAGCTTGAAAATAGAATACCAATAAAATAAAACATTCCTAAATGCCTAACAACCTCTTTATTATGAGGGTGGTGCATTACACACCCCTAAAATAAACTCTACCAGACATGGCTTTATGGACTCCCAATTGACCGTGAACCTAAGGCTCTGATACCAACTTGACGCGACCCATCCTAGGGCCTTATTGTAATGGGCATCCCAAGTCTAATAGGGACCATAGACCACCCCCGCTACCCAACCCAAGCTCCAATGGCCTGCCATGGGTTGGCTAAATTTTGAACATAAAACCAAATAGCGTAACAGTTTACATAAAGACTCTAGGATAGGATCACGACCATGATCGACTTAACTGAGTCCAACCATCCCATACCAACCATCCAACCATACCAAGTCAAACCAAAACCATAAACCAAATAAGTTGCATTAATAATTAAATATATAATCCCAAAATAAAATACAATAGAATAGTAAGAAATTTTATCCAATGATGTCAGCCCCAATACTAATGCCAATACTAAGGCTGACACCCATATCGATCCCACCCATTCCAACCTATAGTAATTCCATAAAAGCCTTTAATCAAAAGAATACAAAAATCCAGTTGGGATATTCACCCAATCACAGCCAAAACCAATATCCAAAAATAATCCAAAGTATGAAATAACATCTATGAAATGGAACTTTCCAGAAAAATATAAGCTTACCACTTTAATTAAAAGATGACCCCCAAATATCTTAATGCAAAGTAGGAGGTGTACAACAGCCGATTCCTAGTGCATCGCATGGGGATACAGTCACTCGAAGATGGGTTAGTGGGTGAACATTAGCTTGAACTAAGGTAAGGATAAAATAATTCCATTTAAGAAAACTAAGTAAAACTATCCATATGCACACAATACATACATGTATATATAATCATGCCAGGAAAAAGAACCGGGTTTAGCATGTATTTGAAATCTTTAACCTGGGTATGTGTAGCTTTACCATCCTAAAACTACCCATGGGCTAAATGGGTCCAGTGTAACCTCTAAATAGGCCCCGATATGTGTAGCCGTATGAACTGGAGATACCATAATAGTCGGGGATTCCCATGTACCCTTCACTCTCTATGATACATATATACAGTGTACTTAGAGAATTCCCGTATACCTCATAGTATAATACCCTCATGTTGGCAAACATAAATTTCTAATGTTCGTTCATTGAACTCCCATCTTCATGATAAGCTTTCACACCCCGCCATTATTGCCTAATTAAAACCATTTTCCAACAAAACTATTATTCGATTATTAATAACTAAGGCTATTAGTAGTGGTATTATAATATCGACTATAACTTGCAAGTATTATCTTTAGCCAAACCTTTTAGTGGTCAAGGAATTCATATGTACCCATAGACCCTGTTATCCAATTAACGTAGGGGATTCCCACCCCGCAAGTATTCATTACCATATTAACTTGGGGGATTCCCTTGTACCCCACAAGTATGTTTGTTAAGCGAAACCATTCCAAAACTATTTAAACCATTCATATCATTTAGGGTTATATTACTAAGTTTAAACCATGCATAACTTCCATTGAAAACCCAATATTATGGTGAAAACATTGTTATAGGCATATTATCAAACACATTTAGGGCATAGTATTTCCAAAATCAAAGCCAATTACCAAATAACTATTCCATATAACCAATTATCTAAAACCACCATTAATGCATATAAAACCACAATTAAAACATTGGAAGACCATAGCTAAGCATCTATAACCAAGACCACCAAATTATATTTTAAAATCCAAAATCATACAACATACAAATCATGAAAACATTATATAAAATTCATGCCTTTAGTTGGAAATAATAGTAAGGAAGAGAACATGCCTAAACCAAGATGATGATAGAGAGAAATCACAAAGACAAGCCCAAATTTACTCCTTAAGATGAATCTCTAGCTTTCTTTGTCCAAGAACTCTAGAGAGGATTTAAGAGTATTTTCTAAGTGTTTAAGAATAGAATAGTAGGGAAAATAACCTCCCAAGTATTGTATAAGTCGTGGTACCTTATTAGGATAAGTGGGGAAATATCTT
>NW_025851491.1:802-1504 GCF_002878395.1 Capsicum annuum | reverse complement strand
TATCCTTGAATGGCAGGCTATACCAGGACTGCAATTGTCTTCTGCTTCTATCATGATGGCGAGTGAACTTTGGAAATACGAATTTGAGCCAGGAAAGGGTTTGGGAGCATCTCTGCACGATATAGGTCATCACATATGTCCGAGTGACAATGTGGGCACGTTTGGTCTGGGATTCAAGCCTACAGCTGAAGATCTGAAGAAATTCAAGGGAAGGAAAAAGGAAATATGTTCACTCCCTCGCCCAATGCCACTACGCAGTGAATCATTTGTTAAGAGCGGTGTCACGAAGCATGTGGAATTTGAATTTGATTTGGTTGATGACTTCCAGAACCTTTTTATTGAAGTTGATATGGTCGAAGCTGAAGAGGGTACCAGTATGGCAGACGTGCAATTCATAGGTTCAGTTGTCCGTCTCAATAATTGGGAAGTAACTCCTCTCCCCATCAGGAGGGAGTCTTGGTAGTTTATTTTGTGTTTCTTTCTGTCTATCCGAGTTATTTCAGGGTTGTAAGTTGGATTTTAGTTTGTTTATGTTATGTTGGCATCTGTGTTTAAACCCTTCTATCTTTTTATTTAATGAAATGCAATGTCCCTTTTGTTTTGTGTCTAATATTTTTTGTTTTTCTTTTCTTGCACAGTTCTCTTTATGCTGATTCTAATAACATGACATGCATGCGGAATTTTCAGCCTGATCTTAAAATC
>NW_025851491.1:0-702 GCF_002878395.1 Capsicum annuum | reverse complement strand
TATCCTTGAATGGCAGGCTATACCAGGACTGCAATTGTCTTCTGCTTCTATCATGATGGCGAGTGAACTTTGGAAATACGAATTTGAGCCAGGAAAGGGTTTGGGAGCATCTCTGCACGATATAGGTCATCACATATGTCCGAGTGACAATGTGGGCACGTTTGGTCTGGGATTCAAGCCTACAGCTGAAGATCTGAAGAAATTCAAGGGAAGGAAAAAGGAAATATGTTCACTCCCTCGCCCAATGCCACTACGCAGTGAATCATTTGTTAAGAGCGGTGTCACGAAGCATGTGGAATTTGAATTTGATTTGGTTGATGACTTCCAGAACCTTTTTATTGAAGTTGATATGGTCGAAGCTGAAGAGGGTACCAGTATGGCAGACGTGCAATTCATAGGTTCAGTTGTCCGTCTCAATAATTGGGAAGTAACTCCTCTCCCCATCAGGAGGGAGTCTTGGTAGTTTATTTTGTGTTTCTTTCTGTCTATCCGAGTTATTTCAGGGTTGTAAGTTGGATTTTAGTTTGTTTATGTTATGTTGGCATCTGTGTTTAAACCCTTCTATCTTTTTATTTAATGAAATGCAATGTCCCTTTTGTTTTGTGTCTAATATTTTTTGTTTTTCTTTTCTTGCACAGTTCTCTTTATGCTGATTCTAATAACATGACATGCATGCGGAATTTTCAGCCTGATCTTAAAATC
>NW_025851490.1:0-4933 GCF_002878395.1 Capsicum annuum | reverse complement strand
GGTAGAAAAGATTAAGGAGAGAGATAGAATGAGAGGGAATAAGAAAGGTAGGTTCCAGCTGTATGGATAGGGTTAGACTAGATTGCAGGGAGGGAGTCGTCTTCAGTATCAGGATCGTTCATCTATGCCAGCACCATCATCTGCTAGTGCTCCCGTGCCTAGAGGTAGGCAGGAGTAAGGTAGTAGGTCATATACATCCAAGTCCCAGTACAGTGCTAGCAGTAAGCCAAATCATCCCCTGTGTCTTAAGTGTGGTAGGGCTTATTCAGGTGAGTGTTGGGGTAAGAAGAGAGGTTATTTCCGGTGTGGTGACATGGGCCACAGAGTTAGAGATTGTCCACAGGATGGACAAGGGCGTCGTGACTATCGCCCTCAGACCGAGACTCAGACTATTAGTGCTCCAATTCTAGCTACATGTCCAGCCCCAGCTTATAGTGCCTCTTCTAGCAATGCTAGCGGGCAGCACCAGAATAGATTCTATGCTTTACCATCCTTCCAGGAATAGGAGGACTCTCCCGATGTTGTTATTGGTATGCTTCGTATATTTCAGTTTGATGTTTATGCTTTGTTGGATCCTGGATCCAGCTTCTCATATGTTACACCTTTGATTGCTGTGAATTCTGAAATGAGTCCTGAGCCTATCCTAGTTTCAACCCCAGTGGGTGATTCAATTGTTTCCCAAAAAGTTTATAAAAAGTGTCCTATTACCGTTCTTCATAGAGTCTTGTTGGCTGATCTGATTGAGTTACACATGGTAGATTTTGATGTGATTCTGGGTATGGACTGGCTGTATTCTTCTTATGCCTCTATTGATTGTCGGACCCGAGTGGTCAAGTTTCAGTTTTCGGGTGCATCTATGTTTGAGTGGTCTGGGAATTCTGTGTCACCCAAGAGTCATTTTATCTCTTACCTCAAAGCTAGAAAGCTTATTTCCAAGAGGTGTATTTACCATTTGGTTATAGTCAACGAGACTAAGTCTGAGACTCTAACTCATCAGTCTGTTAACATCGTCAATTAGTTTTCTGATGTCTTTCTAGATGATCTCCCAGGGATACCTCCTGATAGAGAGATAGAGTTTGGGATTGATCTTCATCCCAATACTCAGCCCATTTCTATTTCTCCTTACTGTATGGCCGCTGCAGAACTTAAGGAGTTGAAAGAGCAACTCAAAGATCTACTAGATAAGGGTTTCATAAGGCCCAGTGTTTCTCCTTGGGGTGCTCCTGTGTTGCTTGTGAGAAAGAAAGATAGCTCTTTGCGTATGTACATTGATTACTGCCAACTGAATAAAGTTACCGTAAAAAATAAGTGCCCCCTTCCAAGAATAGATGATTTATTTGACCAATTGCAAGGTGAAAGTTATTTCTCAAAGATAGAACTTAGTTCTGGCTATCATCAACTCAAAGTTAGGGAGTGTGACATCCCAAAAACCACTTTCTGAACTCGTTATGGATATTTTGAGTTTCTTGTTATGCCTTTTGGGTTAACTAATGCCCCAACAGCTTTTATGGACCTCATGAATCGAGTGTTCAGACCATATCTGGATATGTTTTTCATAGTGTTCATTGATGGTATACTGGTGTACTCTCGTAGTGAGGATTAACATTTAGATCATCTCTGAACTGTCTTGCAAACCCTTAGAAATCATAAGTTGTTTGCCAAGTTCAGTAAGTGTGAGTTTTCGCTCAGGTAAGTTTCTTTTATGGGTTAGATCATTTCTTCCGAGGGTATTTGAGTTGATCCCCAAAAGACCGAAGCTGTTAAAAATTAGCCTAGACCTATTTCTTCGACTGATATCCAAAGTTTGTTGGGTTTAGCTGGCTATTAACACCATTTTGTTGAGGGTTTCTCCTCTATAGAGTCTCCTATAACTCGGTTGATCCAAAATAAAGTGAAGTTCTTGTGGTCCGAATCTTGTGAGAAGAGTTTTCAGGAGTTGAAGACTCGACTCACTTCAGCCCATATTTTGACTTTGTCTGATGGTGTTGATGGTTTTGTGGTGTACTGTGATGCTTTGAGAGTTGGGTTGGGTTGCATATTGATACAGAAGGGTAAGGTGATAGCTTATGCTTCTAGATAGTTGAAACCCAATGAGAAAAATTACCCCACCCATGACCTTAAGTTGGCTGCTGTTATGTTTGCTTTGAAAATCTAGAGACACTATTTGTATGGTGTCTATGTTGATGTTTTCAGTGATCATAAGAGTCTGCAGTATGTGTTTACGTAGAGAGAATTTAATCTTAGGCAGAGACGATGGTTAGAATTATTAAAGGACTATGATATGAGTGTGCTGTACCATCCGGGCAAGGCCAATATTATGGCGGATGCCCTAAGGAGAGTGTTCATGGGTAGTGTTTCGCATGTGGTAGAAGGTAAGAAAGAGTTGGCTCGTGATGTACATCGTTTGGGTAGATTAAGGGTTAGGTTGTTTGACTCTGCTGAAGGTAGTATAGGGGTTCAGAGTAGTTTCGAATCCTCCTTGGTTTCGAAAGTGAAGGAAAAACAATACTTAGATGCTAGTTTAGTCAGACTGAAGGAGTCAGTCAAGGACCAAAAAGTAGAGGTTTTCTCCCAAGGGAGAGATGGTGTGTTGTGATTGCAGGGTAGATTATGTGTCCCGAATGTTGATGATCTAAGACAGAGGATTATGGCTGAAGTGCACGGGGCGCGATATTCCATTCATCTTGGTGCCACCAAGATTTACCGAGACTTGTGGGAAATCTATTGGTGGAGTGGCATGAAGAAAGATATAGCAGCCTTTGTAGCTAAGTTTGCAACATGCCAACAGGTTAAGGTTGAACACCAAAGACCTAGTGGTAAGATGCAAGAGTTTAGTATTCCCACCTGGAAGTGGGAAAAGATAAATATGGACTTCGTGAATGGTTTACGTCCTTCCCGATGCCATCATGATTCCATTTTGGTCGTGGTTGATACGTTGACTAAGTCTGCTCATTTCTTGCCTGTTCATACTTCATATATACTGAGGATTATGCTGGATTGTATATCCGAGAGCTAGTCAGACTGCATGGAGTTCCCTTGTCTATTATTTCGGATAAGGTTACTCAGTTCACTTCGCAATTTTGGAAAGCTTTTCAGAAGGGTCATGGTACCCAAGTGCTTTTTAGTTCTTCTTTACATCCGTAGACCGATGGTCGGGCTGAGCGGAACATCCAGACCTTAGAGGATATATTGAGAGCTTCTGCACTTGACTTTAAGAGAAGTTGGGCTGATCACTTACCGTTGATAGAGTTTTCTTACAATAACAGTTTCCAGTCTAGTATTGGCATCGCTCCGTTTGAAGCCTTATATGGGAGGAAGTGTAGATCATGCATAGGTTGGTTCGAGGTGGGTGAAATGGCTGTGAGTGGTCCTAATTCGGTATTTGAGGCTATGGAAAAATTTAAGTTGATTAGGGAAAGATTGAAAACTGTGCAGAGTCGTCAGAAGTCATATGCGGATGTTAGAAAGAGAGACCTTGAGTTTGAAGTTGGTGACCTAGTGTATCTGAAAATTTCACCCATGAGGGGGGTGAAGAGATTCGAAAAGAAGGGGAAGCTTAGTCCCTATTATGTTGGTCCTTACAAAATTCTTAGCCGTGTTGGTAAGGTAGCTTATGAGGTTGGGTTACCATCCGAGCTGTCCTTTGTTCATCCAATATTCCATGTCTCTATGCTTAGAAAGCATATTAGCGATGCTGTGGTAGTGGATTCTTCTGTGAGTGTTGACATTCAAGAAAATTTTTCTTCTGATGAGATTCCTGTTGAGATTCTTGATTTCAGTATCTGAAGACTAAGGAACAAAGAAGTTCCCATGGTCAAGGTGTTGTGGCGAAACCAATTTGTTGAGGGTGCAACTTGGGAAGCTGAGGTAGATAGGCAATCCAAGTACCCACACCTATTTTCTGCGAACTCCGATCAAGTTGAAGGTACCGTTCTTTCCTAAATCATGCACTTTTGATAAAAGTTGCAGCAGTTCAGCTGTCATTTATTATGTGTTCAGATGTAGTTTCTTGAATTTATGCATTCTATGTTGCATTCGGAGTGAGAAACGATGTGGTGATGAGTCTAACGAAGGGTTTCAGTTGTATGCTCTATTCCCTATCTATTCTTGGCATATCTAGCGTCATTCGAGGACAAATGTTTCTAAGGGGGGATGATGTAATACCCCGGGAAATTTTTCGTTGAAATTTTGTGCATAAACGTGTTGGGTTCTATCTTCTAGAATGAATTATAAATTTTCCATGCAGAATGTCTTAGATTATAACCAACCATTGCATAGAGTATCGAATAATATTTCCAATAATATGTGGGTCATCCAAAATGGACACCTGAGCGGCGAGTTATGAACATTCCGATCGAACCATGAATAGTAGTGAACAGTAAAACGTGCAGGAAAAACTACTGAGGCCTGTGTATTTTTGCTCCAACTTTAAACGATCATAACTCCTTGTACATAATGATTTAGGTGATCTACTATTTCTCAACGGAAAGCTCTATGAGTCCTCTTTCTAATGAAATTGGTTTCATCCAATTTGTCTATCGGAGCAAAAAAGTTATGGTTGATCTACTTCAGCCTATCAAAAGCAAATTTTTGGGTCAATATTAAATGATCATAACTGCTCGTACATAATGATATGGGTGAGATACTATATATCAACGGAAAGATATGTGAGTCCTCTTTCTAATGAAATTAGTTTTATCCAATTTGAATATTAGAGTAAAATGTTATGGTTGATCTACTTCAGACTATCAAAATAGTCCACCAAAGGACAGATTCAAGATTTTTTTTATTTTTAGGGGCGTTTTGGTAATTTTCCCTCACCCAAAATCCATCCAAACCCTATATTAAAACCTATTAGAAGCATTATATGTCGTATTTCATCAAATTCCCTCAAAAAGAAAACCCTAAGCTCCTACATCCACCTTCAAGAACC
>NW_025851489.1:781-1462 GCF_002878395.1 Capsicum annuum | reverse complement strand
AATAAGATTAACAAAATATGAATAGAAAGTCCATTCGAATAAATTGTAAAAACAATAGATTATAATGATTATAGCTATAGAGACATAGATATAGAAGATAATTTAGAAATAATAAATGATAGAATAAGTACAATAAAAAGAATAGCTGATGAAAAACTAGAATCATCAAGCTCATCAAAAAGAACAAGTTATTAAATAAATTAAACAAATAATTTAAACTAATATTACATAACAGGAAAGGTAAATAAGAAAGAATATTTAATACTCTTAAATACAAGACAAGAAGAAAATTATATAGCAAAATATCTAGTGAAAAATGAAGAAATAAAAACTGATAATGATATATGCCCAGATCTATCAAGAAGTTTAATAAATAGTAAAAGTATAGCAGAAAAGAAATAATAATAGGAATTAGAAAAATAAAAATAGAATTTGAAGTAAAGGAAGAAATGCAAAAAGCAGACATAATATTAGGAATAAAATGGCTAGAACAAGTAAACCATATAATATAGAACATACACAATTAACCTTAACATATAACAAAGAGAAATTATTCTTAAGAAGCGTCTTAACATAAAATGAAAATATATGTATTAATGAAGATAGTAGTAGAAGGGTATTACAGTAGATATTCTACACCTATGATAGATACAGGAGCAGAAGCTAATTTATGTAGATATA
>NW_025851489.1:0-681 GCF_002878395.1 Capsicum annuum | reverse complement strand
AATAAGATTAACAAAATATGAATAGAAAGTCCATTCGAATAAATTGTAAAAACAATAGATTATAATGATTATAGCTATAGAGACATAGATATAGAAGATAATTTAGAAATAATAAATGATAGAATAAGTACAATAAAAAGAATAGCTGATGAAAAACTAGAATCATCAAGCTCATCAAAAAGAACAAGTTATTAAATAAATTAAACAAATAATTTAAACTAATATTACATAACAGGAAAGGTAAATAAGAAAGAATATTTAATACTCTTAAATACAAGACAAGAAGAAAATTATATAGCAAAATATCTAGTGAAAAATGAAGAAATAAAAACTGATAATGATATATGCCCAGATCTATCAAGAAGTTTAATAAATAGTAAAAGTATAGCAGAAAAGAAATAATAATAGGAATTAGAAAAATAAAAATAGAATTTGAAGTAAAGGAAGAAATGCAAAAAGCAGACATAATATTAGGAATAAAATGGCTAGAACAAGTAAACCATATAATATAGAACATACACAATTAACCTTAACATATAACAAAGAGAAATTATTCTTAAGAAGCGTCTTAACATAAAATGAAAATATATGTATTAATGAAGATAGTAGTAGAAGGGTATTACAGTAGATATTCTACACCTATGATAGATACAGGAGCAGAAGCTAATTTATGTAGATATA
>NW_025851488.1:750-1400 GCF_002878395.1 Capsicum annuum | reverse complement strand
CATAATCCAACATCATTTCCCAATCATCTTTCAACAACAATCAAATAGCATACTTCTTATGCTCACATGCATATATATCTATACATATCCATATAAATAACACCAACATAATTTACATCCTTACCATAAAATGGCCCTTTTGATTTCGAAGTCCTGTTGGCACAAATAAGGGGTGCTTCTCGAAGCCCTTGAGATGGTGAACACAACTACGGAATCAATTTGGATTTTCTACGGTAGAATCACAAGATATTTGGAGTTGAAATTAGGCTAGGGTTTCTTATTTTCAATAATTTGATGATAATTGATGAATATGAGACTAATTATATGTATATAATGACCAATTTTCGGCCATGAGGTGATGGAAAATGACCATATTGCCCTTAAAAATTTAAGTAAATCCGAATCTGTCCATGGTGGACTGTTTTGATAGGCTAAAGTAAATCGGCCATAGCTCTTTGCTCCGATATCGGATTTGGGTTAAATTGGTATTGTTAGAAAGATAATTCAAACGGCTTTCATTTAATATAAATTATGCCACCCAGTTCGTCCTGTAAAAGGAGTTATGATCGTTTGAATTTGACCCTAAAAATCTGTTTGAGAGGCTGAAGTAAAACGAGTAGAACTCCTTACTCAGATGTTGGATTTGGATG
>NW_025851488.1:0-650 GCF_002878395.1 Capsicum annuum | reverse complement strand
CATAATCCAACATCATTTCCCAATCATCTTTCAACAACAATCAAATAGCATACTTCTTATGCTCACATGCATATATATCTATACATATCCATATAAATAACACCAACATAATTTACATCCTTACCATAAAATGGCCCTTTTGATTTCGAAGTCCTGTTGGCACAAATAAGGGGTGCTTCTCGAAGCCCTTGAGATGGTGAACACAACTACGGAATCAATTTGGATTTTCTACGGTAGAATCACAAGATATTTGGAGTTGAAATTAGGCTAGGGTTTCTTATTTTCAATAATTTGATGATAATTGATGAATATGAGACTAATTATATGTATATAATGACCAATTTTCGGCCATGAGGTGATGGAAAATGACCATATTGCCCTTAAAAATTTAAGTAAATCCGAATCTGTCCATGGTGGACTGTTTTGATAGGCTAAAGTAAATCGGCCATAGCTCTTTGCTCCGATATCGGATTTGGGTTAAATTGGTATTGTTAGAAAGATAATTCAAACGGCTTTCATTTAATATAAATTATGCCACCCAGTTCGTCCTGTAAAAGGAGTTATGATCGTTTGAATTTGACCCTAAAAATCTGTTTGAGAGGCTGAAGTAAAACGAGTAGAACTCCTTACTCAGATGTTGGATTTGGATG
>NW_025851487.1:1298-3289 GCF_002878395.1 Capsicum annuum | reverse complement strand
CCACAGTTACACGTGACGGTAAATCAAAATTTGGTAAAGTTTTGGCCATCAATTTTTTAAAACCTTCCCCTTCAACAACGTTAAATGGTTGCTCATCAATAATGAAAAATTCAACAATGGCCCTCTTAATATCATCCACATTATACACCACTTTTTTTATAGAACTTGTTCCATCTTCTTGTCCCCCTACTTTGATCGGTACAGGTTTCAATGTTGTTTGTCTTCTATCAACAACTCTAAAGGGAGATTTGAGACATTTTTCATTTAAATGTGACCATAATGTAGAAGTCCCATTTTTTTTAGTCTCGACAGCAAAGTGTTACAGTATTTGCAGTTTGCTCTACATTTACCTTCTTTAGAGATAAATTTTCTAAAGTGATCCCAAATCTATGACGTTTCTCTTCCGTATTACCATCTATGAGATTGGAATCTGTAGGAGTTGTTCTTTTTTGCTTTTTAGGAGGAGAATGGAGATGGGGAATGCTTTTACCTCTCTTTTGAGGTAGAGTCGGAGATTTATCGATAATAATTTCTATATCTGTTCTAGCTGTACTCTCCATCTAAGAATGCGAACACAACAACTTAAGACTTGTCGTACCAGCAACAATGAATCCTAAAGAACACATAAACAAAACATCATAAAGGAAGCATCAGTTAGAAACTAAAAATAAAGTCTAGACGAAAAATTAATAAAATTAAAAAACTACAGATTCCAACATTGTGATTTGTGATTAACAAGAATCAAGAGGTAAATGACATAACAAGAGGTAAGAAAATAAAAAATAAAGAATTGGAGACAACTTATTAAAAGCTCAACTTCATAAAGCAATTAACTATAACATAATTCCATTAAAAAGAGAGAGAAAAAAGAGAAACAAACCTAAATCTAGCTTGAGGAATGAGGAGAATAAAGAAACTAAGGTGAAACAATGAAAGTAAGCAGAGGAAAAATGAGTAGAACTCTGTCTCTGGAAACATAAAAGAAAAGCGAGGGAATTGAAATGTTTTAGGGTTTTACTTTTTATATTCATATTGGCCTGTTAGTAATGGACTGATACTACTAGTAATGGACTAGTAATGGACCGATATTAGTAATGGACTAATTAAGGATCAACAATATATATTTATTTTTTTAACACAAAAAAGTAATAAAAGTAGTTTAAAGTAATTAGAAAGTAGAATATAAGTAATAATTTTTTATGTATAAAAAATTAAAATTATATATATTATGTCGGTTCGGTTTGGGTTCGGTTTGATTTTATTTTTGCTAAATCCAAACCAAACCAAGAATGATCATTTTTTTTAAAGCCAAACCAATCAAACCAAGCCATAAGTCAGTTCTTTTTTTCGATTTGGTTTGGTTTTTCGATTTGGTTTAACTTGACGATTTGGTCTGTACACCCCTATGTCTGGTGTTGGAAGGAGGGTAAAATGCTAGAGACGATAGCTATGATAGTCCAAAGTGATATTTCGTATGATGATTTTGTGAACTTAATCATCAACTTTTATGGACTGAATTGTCAACCAGAAGAATTCGCCATCAGCTACATGCACAACTCCTTTGAAAATCAGAGGGTACTACCTTTCAAGATAATCGATCAGGTTCGGTTGCGTGCTTATCTAAGTGATTCAACCAGGCCGGTGTTAAGGGTGTACATGGTTGAAAAGACGAGAAAGAATGAGAACCAGAACGTAGAAGAAGAAGAAGAAAAAGAATTCTTTGATGATAGGTTGGATGATCTAGACATGACTATTCCAGATGATGTTTAAACACCTACGCCCGTTGATACGACTAATACGATGTGCAGTTCTTCTCAATGGACACAATCTGGAAATCTTCAAGACGACGGGACCGACTTTTTTATTGGAATGTCATTCAAGGACAAGAATGAACTATCTAACACTTTGTTTATTTCTTGCTTGAAAAAAGATTTCAGAATAAAGAAGGTGATTAATTCGAGTAGTGTCTTTTGCTTCAAATGTGCTAATTC
>NW_025851487.1:0-1198 GCF_002878395.1 Capsicum annuum | reverse complement strand
ACTACCTTTCAAGATAATCGATCAGGTTCGGTTGCGTGCTTATCTAAGTGATTCAACCAGGCCGGTGTTAAGGGTGTACATGGTTGAAAAGACGAGAAAGAATGAGAACCAGAACGTAGAAGAAGAAGAAGAAAAAGAATTCTTTGATGATAGGTTGGATGATCTAGACATGAATATTCCAGATGATGTTGAAACACCTACGCCCGTTGATACGACCAATACGATGTGGAGTTCTTCTCAATGGACACAATCTGGAAATCTTCAAGACGACGGGACCGACTTTTTTATTGGAATGTCATTCAAGGACAAGAATGAACTATCTAACACTTTGTTTATTTCTTGCTTGAAAAAAGATTTCAGAATAAAGAAGGTGATTAATTCGAGTAGTGTCTTTTGCTTCAAATGTGCTAATTCGAACTACAAGTAGTGGTTGAGAGCGGTAAAGTACGCAAGTTCTGACAGATTCGTCATTCATAAACATGAAAAGCATCACGCATGTGGTTCAAAGCACATCTCGGGTCAAAATTCTCACGCCACGACAAAGGTCCTCGATGAATATTTCAGGAGTAGTTTCCCCGATGGCAAAGGCCCTTCAACAAGGCTTATGACCAATCAACTCCTTATGGATTTGGGTGTCCTGGTCAGTTATTGAAAGGTATATACGACCATGGGAATTGCCAAGGACCTAGTTAGGGGGACACTCAAGCATGGGTATGAAGTCTTAGATGCTTACCGTTACATGATTGAGTCCACAAATCCCGGAAGTAAGACGACATTGCATCTGAATGAAAACGAAAGGTTCAAGTACTTTTTTGTATCCTATGGTGCTTGAATTAAAGGTTTTTGACATTTGAGAAAAGGCATAGCCGTCGACGGTACCTTCTTGAGGAGCAGGTATAATAGAATTCTGCTAGCGACGGTGGCGCAGGATGCGAAGAATCACATCTTTCCTGTCGCTTTTTGTGTAGCGGACAAGGAATATGATGCCTCATATGGATTTTTTTGAACAATTGCAACGCTGTGTCGAAGATACCGAAGAGTTGTGTTTTGTATCGAATAGGCATCCAAGTATTCCAAAGATAGGTTTACTTCTCTTCACTTCAGCGTACTTTGGTTGTTGCATCAGGAATCTTGGAGAGAACATTCAAAACAACTATCACAACGAAAGGGTCGTTACCCTTTTTTATAGAGCAACTAA
>NW_025851486.1:0-2551 GCF_002878395.1 Capsicum annuum | reverse complement strand
TCAGGACCCTCCTAAAAAATGGGATTTAACTTTCTCTTGAGAACACTAGAAAAAAATGATCTTTTATTTTCTATTTAGGACCCTCCTGAAAAATGAGATTTTCCTTTTGTTCAGGACCCTCCTGAAAAGTGGGACTTTACTATCTGTTCCGAACACTCCTGAAAAATGGGACTTTACTTTCTGTCCAGAACCCTCCTAAAAAATAGGATTTTACTATCTATTTAGGACCCTCCTAAAAAATTGTATTATATTATTTGTTCAGGACCCTCCTGAAAAATAGGATTTTACTATTGTTCAGGACCCATCTAAAATATGGGATTTTACTTTTGTTCCGGACCATCCTAAAAAATTGAATTTTACTTTCTATTTAGGATCCTCCTGAAAAATAGTATTTTATTTTTTGTTGAGGACCCACCTGAAAAATGGTATTCCTACAGAAAAATGGGATTTTACTCTCTGTTCAGGACCCTCCTAAAAAATGAGATTTTACTTTCTATTTTGGGCCCTCCTAAAAGAAGGAATTTAACTTTCTGTTCAGCACCCTCCTGAAAAATGAGATTTTATTTGGTATTCAGGACCCTTATGAAAAATTAGATTTTACTTTTGTTCAGGACCTTCCTTAAAAATAGGAATTTACTTTCTGTTCACGACCCTCCTAAAAATTAGGGCTTTACTTTCTATCCAGGTCCCTCCTGAAAAAATGGGAGTTTACTTTCTGTTCAGGACCCTCCTGAAAAATGGGATTTTACTTTCTGTTTATGACCCTCCTGAAAAATGAAACTTTATTTTCTTTTCAGGACGCTCCTAAAAAATTGGAATTAACTTTCTGTTCAGGACCATCCACAAAAATGGGACTATTTTCAGTTCAGGACTCTCTTGAAAAATGAGATTTTACGTTTTGTTCAAGACCCTCCTGAACAATGGGACTTTACTTTCTATTAAGAACTCTTTTGAAAAATGAGATTTTAATTTATGTTCAGGACCATCTTGAAAAATGAGACTTTACTTTATGTTAAGGAACCTCCTGAAAAATGGGAATTTACTTTCTGTTTAGGACCCAACTTAAAAAAGGGATTTACTTTCTGTTCAGGACCCTCCTGAAATCTGGGATTTTACTTTCTGTCGAGGAGCCACTAAAAAAATAGAATTTTACTTTCTGTTCAGGACGCTCCTGAAAAATGGGACTTTACTTTCTATTAGGACCCTCCTAAAATATAGGACTTTACTTTCTGTTCTGGACCCTCCAAAAAAATAGAACTTTACTTTCTATTCAGGACCCTCCTTAAAAATGAGAACTTACTTTCTGTTCAGGACCCTCCTAAAAAATGGGATTTAACTTTCTCTTGAGAACACTCCAAAAAAAATGATCTTTTATTTTCTATTTAAGATCTCTTGAAAAATGAGATTTTCCTTTTGTTCAGGACCCTCCTAAAAGGTGGGACTTTACTATCTGTTTCGGACACTCCTGAAAAATGGGATTTTATTTTCTGTCCAGAACCCTCCTAAAAAAAAGGTTTTTACTTCTATTTAGGACCCTCCTAAAAAATTGTATTATATTATTTGTTCAGGACCCTCCTGAAAAATAGGATTTTACTATTGTTCAGGACCCATCTAAAATATGGGATTTTACTTTTGTTCCGGACGATCCTAAAAAATTGAAGTTCACTTTCTGTTCAAGATCCTCCTGAAAAATAGTATTTTATTTTCTGTTGAGGACCCACCTGAAAAATGGTATTCCTACATAAAAATGGGATTTTACTCTCTGTTCAGGACCCTCCTAAAAATGGGATTTTACTTTCTATTTTGGGCCCTCCTAAAAGAAGGAATTTAACTTTCTGTTCAGCACCCTCCTGAAAAATGGGATTTTATTTTCTATTCAGGACCCTTATAAAAAATTAGATTTTACTTTTGTTCAGGACCTTCCTGAAAAATAGGAATTTACTTTCTGTTCACGACCCTCCTAAAAATTAGGGCTTTACTTTCTATGCAGGTCCCTCCTGAAAAAATGGGAGTTTACTTTCTGTTCAGGACCCTTCTGAAAAATGGGATTTTACTTTGTGTTCAGAACCCTCCTGAAAAATGGAACTTTATTTTCTATTCAGGACGCTCCTAAAAAATGGAATTTTCTTTCTGTTCAGGACCATCTACAAAAATGGGACTATTTTCTGTTCAGGACTCTCTTGAAAAATGGGATTTTACGTTTTGTTCAAAACCCTCCTGAAAAATGGGACTTTATTTTTTGTTCAAAACCCTTCTTAAAAATAAGATTTTAATATCTGTTCAAGACCTTCTGAAAATTTGGATTATATTTTTTGTTCAGGACCCTTTAAAAATAGGATTTTACTATTGTTCAGGACCCTCCTAAAATATGGGATTTTACTGTTGTTCAGGACCCTCCTAAAAAATGGGATTTTACTTTCTGTTCAGCACCCTCTTTAAAAAAGGATTTTACATTCTGTTCAGCACCCTCCTGAAAAATGGGATTTTATTTTCTATTCAGGACCCTTATGAAAAATTAGATTTTACTTTTGTTCAGGACCTTCCTGAAAAA
>NW_025851485.1:0-7631 GCF_002878395.1 Capsicum annuum | reverse complement strand
GCTGGAGGCAAGCTTAAAAATTTATTGGGATTCACATACTACAACAAACATCTGATCTTCTCTAAGGAATGTTGAAAGAATGCTAAGGCAAGAAAACACAATCAATTATAACCATATTTCTAAGAAAATAATGATACTCAATTTGCCTTTTAATCTCGTTTGTTGTTTCGATAAGGTCAACAGCAGTGGACCTAATCGGAACCACAAACAAGAAGGCATGAGGTTGAATTTAAAATTCAGAAATTGCCGCCTTCACTTAGATTCCTTACTTTAACTGCAGTTGTTATTGGGGTGAGTTTTTTAGACTTAATGTACATCATTTCAACCCTTAATTCCCTTAAGGCGACTTTCTTGGTCTTCTCCTATTTTTTATCTGGGTGATAATCCCGACAATGCTACCTAGTCGTAGCTCCCTAGTACAGTGTCCATCTACATTATTTTTCTTTTAGAGAGACAACAAGTGAAATTACATTACCGGATACACTTTCATATTTGCACTTGATTCAGATTTCACATGTTTTAAGATAATTCCATCGGCCAGATTCGCTAGATGTTAAGTTACTTTCTACCCTATTCTCTTCTTCAATTAGATCTCAGATGATATAGTCGTTCATCAACCACCCATTTTTCCTCGAAGGCATTCTCCTACCGCACCTTCTGGCATATAATCATCACCCCGAGTAACCCAACCATATAAATTTGGGCTAGGGCAATAACTATATTGGTTTTTCATTCTTATTTGATGTAGTGCAAGGCTTCGATGGTGTTCTCAGAGTCCAATGCACCCTAAAAGTTAGTCTAATTGCTATTGAATCTCTTTACAATGACACCAAAACTAGATCCCTTCACAATGCTTGACAAATAAACATGAGCAACAACTGACATTAAATCTTAACAGGGTATCACAACCATATTCGTGGTCCCTCAGCCTTATCGATTCGAACCTACCAAACTTAACTGTAAAATTGCAGATATATTATTTGAATGATCTATGACTAATCAGTAAAAACAGAATTCACAAAATCAGTGTACTCTATGTATGTTTCCACGATATCATTATCAGTAATACATACCTCCCATATATGAAGTGGTTTCATCTGCATGCAACTTATTCCTCAGAACCCGTCTTTACCGTAGCCTCTTGTGATGGTCTAACTAAAGATAATCAACCCTCAGGTCCTTATATCAATAAAAAAGACGAAAAAAATTAATGTCACAGAAAGAACACTATTCATTATTGCATCAGATGTGGAGTCTGTTGCATCAGATATGAAGTCTGTTGCAATAGATGTGGAGTCTGTTGCAACAGATGTGGAGTCTATTGGAATACATTAAACTAGCCTTGCTGGTGGTTTGATTTGTTCCAACAGTTGCTCCGTATGTTGCAACATCAACAACAACATAAACTGCAAAGAAATGAAGCAACAAATAAAAAACATCAACAATAAAGAAATAACAATATTTGTTCCAACACCATCAACAATATCATCAACAACAATGAAGCAACATCCTTTATTCCAATACCATTAACAACATCAAACCACAACCTTCAACAATGTCAACCCCACCACCAACATCAATAACAGTATAAACAGCAAAGAAATAAACAAAATATATACAAGAAAATGAAACTGCCAACAAGGCTTTTAAACTTCTTCCAACAGAATACTTTTTTTGTATATTGTAATAAAAATTCTCGGTTCGTTTATTCAACACTTAAAAGTTCCTTCAATTTTTTAAATAAATATGCTATGGATAAATGTTAATTAAATAAAAAAAAATAGATGTAAATAACTTGCAAAGAAGAAGACGAGAATGAAAGAGCAATAGTGAACCATACCTTAACGTAAAAAGGGGATCAAAATAATAATTTCAGTCGAGGAAAGATATGGATTGGTTTAGTCCGAAAGAATCTTTATGAGAAAGAGAAAAGAATGATTTAGGTGGAACTAGGGATGAATGAATGAGCTCACAGGGTCAACTACACATCCAATTGAGTCTTTGCAATTACATGGTGTTGGTATTGCGTTCATCCCGACCCGGGTCGTCGATCGATCACTCTGAATTGAAATCAGCCCTAATTAACTTAATGTTAGGATTAACATTACCTAATTTGATTTAGGTGGAACTAGGGATGAATGAATGAGCTCACAGGGTCAACTACAAATCCAATTGAGTCTTTGCAATTGCATGGCGTTGGTATTGCGTTCATTCTGACTTGGGTCATCGATCGATCACTCTGAGTTGAAATGAGCTCTCATTAACTTAATAGTAGGATTAACATTACCTAAGCCGATTTAGGTAGAACTAGGAATGAATGAATGAGCTCATAGGGTCAACTACAAATCCAATTGAGTCTTTGCAATTGCATGGCATTGGTATTGCATTCATCCCGACCCGGGTAGTCGAACGATCACTCTGAGTTGAAATGAGATTTCATTAACTTAATGTTAGGATTAACATTACCTAAGTTGATTTAGGTGGAACTAGGGATGAATAAATGAGCTCATAGGGTCAACTACAAATTCAATTGAGTTTTTGTAATTGCATAGAGTTGGTATTGCATTCATCCCGACCTAGGTCGTTGATCAATCACTCTAAGTTGAAATGAGCTCTCATTAACATAATGTTAGGATTAACATTACCTAAGTTGATTTAGGTAAAACTAGGGATGAATGAATGAGCACATAGAGTCAACTACAAATCTAATTGAGTCTTTGCAATTGCATGACATTGGTATTGTGTTCATTCTGACTTGGGTCATCGATCGATCACTCTGAGTTGAAATGAGCTCTCATTAACTTAATAGTAGGATTAACATTACCTAAGCCGATTTAGGTAGAACTAGGAATGAATGAATGAGCTCATAGGGTCAACTACAAATCCAATTGAGTCTTTGCAATTGCATGGCATTGGTATTGCGTTCATCCCGACCCGAGTCGTCGATTGATCACTCTGAGTTGAAATGAGCTCTCATTAACATAATGTTAGGATTAACATTACCTAAGTTGATTTAGGTGGAACTAGGGATGAATAAATGAGCTCATAGGGTCAACTATAAATCTAATTGAGTCTTTGTAATTGCATGGCATTGGTATTGCGTTTATCCCAACCCGGGCCATCGATCGATCACTCTGAGTTGAAATGAGATCTCATTTACTTAATGTTAGGATTAGCATTACCTAAGTTGATTTAAGTGGAACTAGGGATGAATGAATGAACTCACAGGGTCAACTACAAATCCAATTGAGTCTTTACAATTACATGGTGTTGGTATTGTGTTCATCCGGACCTGGATTGTCGATCGATCACTCTGAGTTGAAATGAGCTCTCATTGACTTAATGTTAGGATTAACATTACCTAAGTTGATTTTGGTAAAACTAGGGATGAATGAATTAGGGTCAACTACAAATCTAATTTAGTCTTTGCAATTGCATAGTGTTGGTATTGCGTTCATCCCAACCCGAGTCATTGATCGATAACTCTGAGTTGAAATGAGTTCTCATCAACTCAATGTTAGGATAGTGATAGTTCCTAGGTTTATTTAGGTGGAACTTGGGATGAATGAATGAGCTCACAGGGTCAACTACAAATCCAATTGAGTCTTTGTAATTACATGGCGTTGGTATTATGTTTATCTTGTCCTGAGTCATCGATCAATCACTCTGAGTTGAAATAAGTTCTCATCAACTCAATGTTTTAAAAACTATATCTTTTAAAAATTTTAAAATTAATTAAGATCAATTCGGACCAAATTAACAATTTCAAAACTTGTCATTCTTTTCCAAAATTATAAATCAACCCACATAAATCATCCATTTGCGTGAAAAACTTTTCATTTCAAATCTAAAGTTATCGATCTTCTCTTTCTCTCTCTCAATAATACAAACAACAACTACTCAACATATTGCTCAATCCTTCAAAACAGGTCGATTTTCTTCCCATTTACGACCACATATAGTTTTTTTTTGACTTCATTCCCACTTATATCCATCGTTTTCTCTGTCTTCACAGGTAACAAAGTTCGAGAAGAGTTCTACATTTGTTCTTTATTCTAAAAAATAGGGCTTTTTAGTTAATGATGAAAAAGAAGACTTTTAGTTGTATTATCTTCGAGAATGGGTTAAAAATTTTGAGTTTTGATGCTAAAAAAGTAGGAAGCACTCGAGAAATTAAAACCTTAATTTTTCTCTCTGTGTTTTGTTGATTGTCGTGGTATTGTTGAATGGTGTTTGTGGTGTTGGTGGTGGCTGTTGTTGGTGGTGTTGGTATTTGTATTTTTTGGTGGTGGTGTCGGTGGTCTTGGTGTTGGTATTGGTGGCATTGGTGGTGGTCTTGGTGGTGGAATTGGTTGTGGTGGTGGTTGTCCATCTGTTACAACGGGTGAAAGATCTATTGGGAGATATTAAATAGGTCTTCAAACAGATTCCCCATCTGTTCCAATTGAAGGTTATCCGTTGGAGTATTTTTTTGTAATGTGGCATAGAATAATTTATTAAAATTTGTCCATCTATTGCAACAGGTGGAATATCTGTTGGGAGATATTAAATAGGTCTTCAAACAGATTCTCCATCTGTTCCAACTGATGGGTTGCCCGTTGGAGTATTTTATTTTTGTTATGTGGCGTAGAATAATTTATTGAAATTTTTCTTACCTTTTTAAAAAATATTATGCAGGCATCAAATGCAATGTATTTTTTATTTTTTCTATTGTTTGTAGTTAAAAATGTCTCCCAAAAGAAAAAAAACTGAAAGTGGATCAACTTCTGACTACCCAACAAAAAATGCTAGACTACAGATAGATTCGGAGGAATTTCCAGAACAATCTCAGTCAGAGCAAAATGAAGTTGAGGAAAGTGATAACTCCTTCTCACCAATGGGGCTTGAAATAATATCGAAATCCTAGCATAATTTTGTCAAAACTATTAGTATCGACGGGTTTCAAGTTGTGATGCCGATGAGTAGCCCTAACATAGTATTTCGTGATGTTGTACTTAAATGTCAGTTGGGGAAACCTTTTAACAAACTTAGGAGTATTATGAAGAAGGAAAACATAGATGAACTTTTTAAGAAGAGCTGCTTTGCATAGTTTCTTGAGCTGTCTGGGGTCCGCCCTCTCCATTTCCCAATGATCATGGTATATGACCTTCTCAAGTGCAGGATCAAGTATATGGGGGATGATGGAGGTCCGAAGGAGGGCAAAAAAAATGGATGAATTCTGGATCAACTACTGTGGCATGTCGATTTGTTTTGGATTGAAAGAGTTTTCCATAGTGACGGGCTTGAGATGCGATCGTTCAGAAGAACCTCTCATGAAAGAAACACCCCACAAAGGGTCCAACAAATGCAAGGTAAAAAAAGATGGGTTGTTGGGATTGTTGGACCTAGCTACAGAGTAGAGGATTTGATAGCGGATCTCAAGAATAAAGACATACCAAAGTACTACAGGGAGAAATTATGCTTAGTTTGGTTTGTCCATTCCGTTTTATTGGCAAGAGACGTCAGAAAAGTCATAGAACATGATCTGTTGGCGCTTGCTGATGATTTTGGGAAATTTAATGATTATCCCTGGGGATACGACTGCTACTACTTGACTGTCAAATATTTACTGAAAAAGCTAAATCCAAAGACGACCATATTATACGACTTTCCTTAGGCTTTCATGGTAAAATTGATCACTATTTTTACTCATTCATTAATTTATATTGAATATAGTTATTATGACTTTTTTTTGCTTGCTTCCTGTTTACATTTTTTAGGCTTGGGCATGTGAAGTCATTCCTCCCCTCCGAAAGCGTTCAAGGGTTACCCGGATAAGGTTTCTCATCCAAGGATCCTTAGGTAGTTGGCTGCAGCAAAGAGCAGCAAAAAATATATTAAGGAGGTTGATCTCTTTAATCCTCCGGATGATGTTGTACGTCTTCTTTCAACTAAAATAATTTGCCTCAAAGAAAGATATTGAAATGGACATTCCATCTGTTGCAATAAATGGGTCATCTGTTGCAACAGATTACCCATCAACTGCAACTGGTGTAACAGATGGTAATCTATTGTGATAGACGATCCATATTTCAGAACAGATTAACCATTTGTTGCTCTGGTCTCTAAACCCTACTCAACAGATTACCCATCTATGCAAATTATGCAACAGATGGGTAATATGATGTAATATATTATCAATCTGTTTCAACCAAAAGATCAGTTGTTGCGGCAGCTAGATCGTCTGTTGCATAAGTAGGCTGTGTTAACATCCATGTAACCCAAATGACTATAAATTATTATTATATGATTTAAATGCCTCATATCTTTTTTTATAGGTTTGCATCCTTGGATCGTGCCTACCATTAATGAGCTGGGGATAACTTATTTTACTCAGGGTTTTGTTGATACAAAATAAAACCCAACGATGGAGCTAATAAAGAAGGAATTGGCTGGAGCAACATACATAAGAAGAGCAGTTAGGTAAGGTCATCATAATGTTGAAACTCTTCATGACCAACCTCAAACTGCAACAGATCTGTGTGTTTCTTGTGGGGGTCTTGCTGGTGAAGTTGTTTGTTATGGTAGCATCCATCCTAATGCTGCTGTCAGTCATGATTATGATCATGTTGGTGCTCAGCAAAAAATAAATACTTATGAAAACACCCCTTGCGTAGGTCCTTCTTCTCATCCCTTCACCGGTCCAGCCCACCCTTACAGTGGTCCCTCTCACCCCTCCTCACCCTCATGTTCTCATTATAAATGCAAAGTATATAAGGACAAAGAGGATAAACTCCTTGAAAAGTTAGAGGCTATTGCTAAAGCTACCGAGGAGTTAAAATCCAGGAGGGGTGTCATACCATCCAATGAGGTGAGAGAGACATGCACTCCTACAGTGGCGGTTAGGAGGAAGAGAAGAAAAATTAGACAAATTCTCTTCGTTTTGAAATCACCAAAAATTGCAACTCTTTCTGCTCCAAGATTTCCTAAAGTTCAGAGGCTGCCGAAGAAGGTGGACATATTCACTGCGCTTGGCAAGGAGAAGAAAAAAGAACTGGAAGAATTCATGAAGACGAAGGTTCAAACAGAATACACCATGCATTCATTTGCCACCAAAGACTTCAAGAATATAACAAATATGCGTGTGTGGTACAAGAATAATATAAGTTTACTTTTGCTAACCTAGCCTAGAATCTACTCCATGAAGAAGAATCAATGCAACAGATGTGTAGTCTGTTGCAACAGCTTGGTATTCTGTTGCATGATAATGCACATCTATTGCATAAGTTGCGTTGGCTGGGTAATCTGTGAACTGATTCAGAGAACCATCTGCATAAAATTCTTTCCACTATGTTTTTATTCTTTACAATTACTAACCTATTTAAAAATTATCTTCTTATACCATAGTATGTTGATGAAATTTTCTTCCTCATTAAGGGCAGGCAATTAGCGTACCTGGATGCTTATGATGCTGCCGATATGATAATGGACCTCAACTTCTACAACAATTTCAAGGATAGGTATGCTTCTCTTTATAAGGATGCTACTACCGATGGCCTGGGATTTGATGAGTTAGTTTCTAAGTTCCACTGGGATGAAGAAATGATTAAATATGTTAGAGGGAAGAGGCCATATCCACACGGCAAGAGCTG
>NW_025851484.1:959-1848 GCF_002878395.1 Capsicum annuum | reverse complement strand
ATGGCATGGAATATCATTAGACTGTACATATATGGAATGTTTATGCAAAACCCAACCCAATAATACACTAGTCTGACATAGCCTCCATACAGCAAAATCAATGAGCCATTGGGACAAACCCCCAACTGACTCAACAAACCAAAGGGATCATAAAACAACAGCACCAAAACTAGCAACTTAGTCCTCGAACTATGAGGACTCACCACTGAAGGAATGTAGATGCGACACTCGGATATCATTGTCATGGCTGCGGCTGAGTACCTGAACCTACACCATGGTAAGAATGTAGCCTATAGAGAAATATATGGGTCAGCACAAGATACGTATTGAGTATGTGGAGGCATATGCAAAATATAAATAATATCATGTATTTCGTAAAAACATACATACGAACCATAATGACACACCTTGCTTGAGTGACATTGAATCATGCAACTCATAACATCTTATAGATAGGAAATATAGGAGAAAAACCTCATAAATTATTATAGATCATCGTAGGCAACTTGACTTACCACATCAAAACTCGGAGTGACTTGGTATTTCAATAAACATGACTCTTATGGACAGGGGAGTTTCCTATAACCGACAACCCTACGTGAGCTACGTGGAATACTAATGTTTGAAACCCCCGTTGGCAGGAGCGCCATTCTCTTTGCCAGGGAGTACGACCTTAAAACTACAATAATTACAATCGGGCTCTCTGGGCAATAATATCATCATCAAATAACCTTACGGTGGCACATAGGTTTGGATAAATACCAAATTTCCCTCTTGGTGCTAAGTACTACTTCCGACAAGCTCAGAACGCGTTAGGAAATCCACCACAATATCACAAGGGTCTATCATAAAGACCAAATCAAATCTCTTTCTCATTTATCAAATCATA
>NW_025851484.1:0-859 GCF_002878395.1 Capsicum annuum | reverse complement strand
TAGGTTTGGATAAATACCAAATTTCCCTCTTGGTGCTAAGTACTACTTCCGACAAGCTCAGAACGCGTTAGGAAATCCACCACAATATCACAAGGGTCTATCATAAAGACCAAATCAAATCTCTTTCTCATTTATCAAATCATATCAATTTATGGATTCCTAACTCAACACATTTTAGCTCAAAATATTTTAATCTACCTTAACATCAATAAGGTATCAATGCATTGAACCATAACCGACTCGATATTTGGAAAAGGATATAAAGACTCAATACATAATATTTTCAATAATCTAACTCATCAAAACCATCCAAAAAATACCAAGACTCATTGCAACTTTAATATAAACATTTCTCTATTTACCATCCAACTCTCATTTAAAGGTACTTGAGACATCAACCCATAGTAGGGATATAGAATTTCTAATATCAATTATAAATTCATAATAAAAAAATCATGGAATGATAGTATAAATCAAGGCTTAACAAATTAAATCATCATACTCCTCATAATCAAATACTTTTTGGACATAATTCCATCTCAAGATCATACACATATCGGATGACATAATCCCATAGCTCATGGACAATAATATAAGATATAAAACCCTATTTCTAATTCATGGTAAAACATGTAAAATCTCATGTCAATGTAATTCAACAAAAATAACGGGCACAAAATCAAAAGGATAATCTTGTTCAAAACCCCACATACCTAAAAGTGGAAGATGAATATGAACTTCCAACTCCGAAACTTTATTCATAAAAATAAAGGATGTTTCTCGAAGCCCTTAACATGATCAACTCGAATCCCAAATCAATTTGAAATTTCCACGGTTCAATCAGGAGACATAGAAGGAT
>NW_025851483.1:806-1512 GCF_002878395.1 Capsicum annuum | reverse complement strand
TATTAGAAAAACAATACATACAAAAAAGTAATAGTAAACATAATAGCCCAGCATTTATTGTAAATAAACATAGTGAACAAAAAAAAGGAAAAAGTAGAATGGTTATTGATAGAAATTTAAATGCAAAAACTATGACATATAATTACCCAATACCAAATAAGATATTAAAAATAAGACAAATAGAAGGATATAATTACTTTAGTAAATTTGATTGTAAATCAGGATTTTACCATTTAAAGTTAGAAGAAGAATCTAAGGAATTAACCGTATTTATGGTACCACAAGGATTTTATGAATGAAATGTACTACCATTTGAATATAAAAATGCACCAGGTAGATATCAACATTTTACGGATAGTTATTTTAAACAATATAGTATATATAGATGATATACTATTATATACAAAGACCAAATAAGAACATTTAAAATTATTAGAACAATTTACGGATATAATAGAAAAATCGGGAATAAGTTTAAGTGAAAAGAAAGCTGAAATAATGAAAAATCAGATAGAATTTTTAGGAATACAAATAGATAAAAGTGGAGTAAAAATGCAACAACATATAGTACAAAAAATAATAAATTCAAAAGAAGAATTAGATACAAAAAAGAAATTACAATCATTTTTAGGATTAGTAAACCAAGTAAGAGAGTATATACCAAAATTAGCAGAAAATCTAAAGCCCTTACAGAAAAATTAAAAAA
>NW_025851483.1:0-706 GCF_002878395.1 Capsicum annuum | reverse complement strand
TATTAGAAAAACAATACATACAAAAAAGTAATAGTAAACATAATAGCCCAGCATTTATTGTAAATAAACATAGTGAACAAAAAAAAGGAAAAAGTAGAATGGTTATTGATAGAAATTTAAATGCAAAAACTATGACATATAATTACCCAATACCAAATAAGATATTAAAAATAAGACAAATAGAAGGATATAATTACTTTAGTAAATTTGATTGTAAATCAGGATTTTACCATTTAAAGTTAGAAGAAGAATCTAAGGAATTAACCGTATTTATGGTACCACAAGGATTTTATGAATGAAATGTACTACCATTTGAATATAAAAATGCACCAGGTAGATATCAACATTTTACGGATAGTTATTTTAAACAATATAGTATATATAGATGATATACTATTATATACAAAGACCAAATAAGAACATTTAAAATTATTAGAACAATTTACGGATATAATAGAAAAATCGGGAATAAGTTTAAGTGAAAAGAAAGCTGAAATAATGAAAAATCAGATAGAATTTTTAGGAATACAAATAGATAAAAGTGGAGTAAAAATGCAACAACATATAGTACAAAAAATAATAAATTCAAAAGAAGAATTAGATACAAAAAAGAAATTACAATCATTTTTAGGATTAGTAAACCAAGTAAGAGAGTATATACCAAAATTAGCAGAAAATCTAAAGCCCTTACAGAAAAATTAAAAAA
>NW_025851482.1:0-44908 GCF_002878395.1 Capsicum annuum | reverse complement strand
TTCCTCTTTTATTCATCTCTTTTCAATCTCTTAGAAGCTTTTCTCATGTCTTTATCTTCTCTTTCCTCAATTGTTATATCTTCGCACCTCCTTCTCCTTGAAGTCTACCAGTCAACACTTTATCAAGTTGCTTACCTTTATCTTTCAGTGGCCTACCTATTATATCATCAAGGCCTTTATTATTATAATTAATTACCAATGAAAAATTAAAAGTAGGTTGTGATTATGGCCTTTTCATCTCAGCAATGTTAGCCTGTGCTTGCCGAAACTCTGCCACAAACTTCGCAAAATCTGTAATTGATAACTCATCCAACCACTTGTTCATATGCTCTTCCATGTCATTTATCCTGGCATAGTTATTTTGATAAGGTTTGAGGGCTTACTCAATTATGCAGTCAAGGAATGGCTTGCCCATGCATTCCGCTGCATCTCAAACTTTTTTTGGGATCTCACAATTTGGTGAAGTTCTCTTGTGTTAGCCGATATTCAAAATACTGAGGTGGTACAGATGTAATGTCTGTTGTTTCTCCTACTGGGGGCATAGAAGCTAACCCTGAAGAAGCATTAGGAGGCATATAATATGATGGCATATAAGTTGTAATCGATAATGGCATACCTGTGGGAATCTCATATGTCCCTGAGGATAGAGTTGACTGTGACTGATAGACAGGTGTCTTATTGGCTCACATTTCATATTTCAAATCATCCTTTATTCGTTCGGTATCTTGACTTCCTTGCCAGCCAAGGCGACGGCTTCCACCTATTTGGACACATAGTCCATAGCAACTAGGATATACTTTAGCCCATAGGATCTTATGAAGGGCCCCACGAAATCCATACCCCAAACATCAAAAAATTTAACCTCCAATATTTTTATCATGGGCATCTCATGGTGCTTTGAGATTGAGCCTTGTCTCTGGAACTGATCTCATTTCCTCACTAACTCGTATGCATCCTTAAACAAGGTTGGCCAATAATACCAACTCTGCAGCACTTTTCTTACAGTACGATCACCTATATAGTGTCATGCAACTGGGGAAGCATGACAGTCTTCCAGAATATTCAGCATGTCAACTTCTGGGATGAATCTTTGGATAATATTATCAGCCCAATGCCTGAATAGATATGCCTCATCCCATAAGTACCTTTTGGTATCATGAAGGAATTTTTTTCTCTAATGAAAGGAAAAACCTTTTGTAATAAGATCTCTTACCACATAGTTCTCAAAGTCTATGAACCAAGGTACCTTTTCATGTAGGGAATACAAAGATAGGTGGTCTGCGACATGATTTTTGCATCTTTTCCTATCTTTGACCTCAAAGTCAAACTCTTGCAAAAGTAGCACCCATCTGATTAGCCTTAGTTTAGCATCCTTTTTCGCTATCAAATATCTCAAGAAAGCAGGGTCTGTATGAACCACCACCTTGTTTCCTAACAAATAAGCACGAAACTTCTTAAATGCATAGACAATCGTGAGAATTTCCTATTCAGTAATAGTGTAATTCTTTTGTGCTCTATTTAATGCCTTGCGCACATAGTAAATAGGGTGAAAAATTTTTTCTTTCTTCTGGCCAAGCACAGCCTCAAGTGGCACTCCACTTGTGTCACACATTATTTTGAATAGCCTAGACCAGTCGGGAGCAACAATAACTCCGACAACTATTAGTTCTCTTTAAGGCATTCCAATTCCTTCCTACAATCATCATCAAATACAAACTTAGCCTCTTTCTCCAAAAGCTTATGTAGTGGATTTGCAATTTTGGAAAAGTATTTAATAAACCAGTGGTAGAATCCAACATGACCTAAGAACTTATGAACTCCCTTCATTGAGATAGGAGGGGGTAGTTTCTCTTTAACCTCTACTTTTGTTCGGTTGACCTCAATTCCCTGGGCTGAAATTTAATGTCCAAGCATAATGTATTCTTTCACCATGAAGTGGCATTTCTCCCAGTTCAGCACAGATTGAATTCGTCGCATCTCTGAAGCGCTCTGCTCAAGTTCACCAGACATAATTCAAATGAATCACCCACTACAGCAAAATCGTCCATGAATACCTAAAGTGTGTCCTCCACCATGTCAGAGAAAATTGATATCATGCACCATTGGAATATGGTGGGTGCGTTACATAAATCAAACGACATTCGCTTGAATGTAAATGTTCCATACGGGCATGTAAATGTTGTTTTATCCTGATATTTTTAGCAATTGAAATCTAATTATATCCCGAATACCCATCCAAAAAGCAATACCACCCCCTTCCTACTAAACGATTAAGCATATGATCCAGGAAGGGCACTGGGAAGTGATCCTTTAACATCCTCTAGGTAAACTTCTGATAGTCCATACACACTCGTCACACAGTCACTGGTCTAATTGGAATTAACTTGTTCTCATTAGAAACTATAGTCATGCCCTCTTTCTTGGGCACACATTAGATGGGGCTCACCCACTTTCTATCAAAGATAGGGTACACTACCCCTGCATCAAGCCGTTTAATAATTTCTTATTTAACCACTTCTTACATCAGTGGGTTTAATCTGAGTTGATGCTCAATAGTTGGTATGCACTCTTCCTCTAGCTGAATTTTATAAGTGCAGATACCTAACGTAATACCAATAATATCAGCAATTATCCACCCTATATATTGAATAAATACAACACATTACAACATGCATTCTAATAGATGACCCATCTATTGCAATAGATTCTCTATCTGTTCAATAGATAAGTCATTTGTTACAATAGGCAATGTATTTATGGCAACAGATAGATGACATGTATCCATGTTGCAATAGATGGATCATCTAATGGAATAAATCAAACCAGCCTTGCTACTGGTTTGATTTCTTTCAATAATTGCTCTGTCTATTCCAATAGTTGATTCATTAGTTGCCACAGTTAGGGAATTTATTACAATACCACCAACACCAACAACAACATCAACAACAGTATCAATAATACAAAAACAACACCATATGTTCCAACTCCATCAACAACACAAACATCACATATTCCAACACCATCAACAATACAAACATCATATGTTCCAATAATACTAACACCACCAATAACATCAACAACAAAGAAATAATCAAAAGATATAAAAAGACGATACTACCAATAAGGCTTTTTAAGTTCTCCCAACAAATGACCTTTTTTTGCATATTTTAATAAAAATAATGGTTCGTTCATTCAAGACTTGAAAAGTCACCTTTCTTTCAATTTTCTCAATAAATAGGATATGGGTAATGGTAAATAAATAAAACACAGATGTAAATATCTAATTTAAATAACATATAAAGAAGAAGATGAGAAAAAAAGAGCAATAGTGAACTATACCCGCAATGTCATAAAAGCAAAAGGGATCGAAAAACCTATTTCAGTCGAGAAAAGATATAGATTGGTTGAGATCTAAAAGGATCCTCATGCAAAAGAGGAGAGAAAAGAGAGAAAAGAGAGAGGAATTAAAGTATGGCTGAAGAAGAGATAATTCTAGAGATTGGTTTTAAATATTCTTTAATAACTTTGAGGGGACTGAGGAGATAATGACATTGAAAATACAAGATAAGACTGCTCAAGGAGGAGATTTTTGAGTTTTTTAAGAAATATTTTTTATCGCCTTAGTATATTATTATTTTTTTTATTTAAGACAGAAAATTGCTTTAAAATAAAAAAAAAGATCTTAAAACATATAAGTCATTTGTTGCAACAGATGTCAATTGCAGTTTGAAAAATTCTAATAACTTAGTCATTTATCGCAATAGATGGCAATGTCTATTTGATAATTTACAATATATGGATAATCTATTGCGACAATTTTATTTATCTATTTGATAATTTCCAATAGATAAGTCATCTTTTACAATAGGTTGAACATTTGTTTTAATACAATTTCAATTGAGTTCAAAGGTTCAACTACAATTTCAATTGATTTAGTTAGAATAGGGATGAGTTCAAAGGGTTAACAATAGTTTCAATTGAGTTATTACAGTTGCATGATATTGGTATTACATTTCTCCTCACCTGAGTTGTTAACTAATCAATCTGAATTTAAATGATTCATATTAGCATATTATTTAAAATACCTAAATTGATTTATCTAGAACTAGGGATGAGTTCAAAGGATCAGCTATATTTTCAATTGAGTCATTCCAATTACATGATATTGGTATTGAGTTCCTCCTGACCTGAGTCATAAACTAATCAATCTGAGTTGAAACAATTCATTTTAGCTTATTATTTAAAATATCTAAATAGATTTATCTAGAATTATGGATGAGATCATAGGGTTAAGTACAATTTCAATTAAGTTATTACAATTTCATAATATTAGTATTGCATTCCTCCTGACCTAAGTCACTAATCGATCAATTTGAGTTGAAATAATTCATATTAGATTATTATTTAAAGTACCTAAATTAATTTATCTAGAACTAGGGATGAGTTCACAGGATCAACTACAGTTTTAATTGAGTCATTGCAATTCTATGATGTTGGTATTGCATTCCTCCTGACCTAAGTTGTTAATCAATCAATCAGAGTTAAAACAATTCATATTAACTTATTATTTGAAATACCTAAATTAATTTATCTAGAACTAGGGATGAGTTCACAAGGTCAACTACAATTTCAATGAAGTCATTGCAATTGCATGATGTTGGTATTAGATTATTATTTGAAATAACTAAATTTAGTTAGATAGAAATAGAGATGAGTTCATTGGGTCAACTACAGTTTCAATTGAGTCATTTCAATTGTATAATGTTGGTATTGCATTCCTCTTGACTTGAGTGGTCAATTGATCAATCTGAGTTAAAATAATTAATATTAAATTATTATTTTAAATACCTAAATTTATTTAGATAGAACAAGGGATGAGTTCTCAGGATCAACTTTAATTTTAATTGAGCCGTTGTAATTGCTTGAAGTTGATATTGAGTTTCTCCTACCTGAGTTATCAATCAATCAATCTGAGTTGAAACAATTCCTATTAGCTTATTATTTGAAAAACCTAAATTGATTTATCAAGAACTAGGGATGATTTCATAGGGTCAACTACAGATTGAATTGAGTCGTGGTATTTGCATGATGTTGGTATTGCATTCCTCCTGACTTGAGTCGTCAATCGATCAATCTGAGTTGAAATTATTCATATCACATTATTATTTGAAATACCTAAATTGATTTATCTAGAACTAGGGATGAGTTGACAGGGTCAACTATTGTTTTAATTAAGTTGTTGCAATTGCATGATATTGGTATTGTATTCCTCTTGACATGAATCGTCAATCGATCAATCTGAGTTGAAATGATTCATATTATATAATTATTTAAAATACATAAATTGATTTATCTTGAACTAGGGATGAGTTCATAAGGACAACTACAGTTTTGATTGAGTCGTGGAAATTACATGATGTTGGTATTGCATTCCTCCTAATCTGAGTCATCAACCGATCAATTTGAGTTGAAATGATTCATATTATCTTATTATTTAAAATACCTAAATTGATTTAGCTAGAACTAGGAATGAGTTAACAGGGTCAACTATAGTTTTAATAGAGTTATTGTAATTGTATGATATTGGTATTGCTTTCTACCTGACCTGAGTCGTCAATCGATCAATCAAAGTTTTAGTTAATACAATTTATTATAATGAAATAGTTAAAATTTATCTATTTTAAGAAATTAATTAAGATTATTTCAGACCAAATTAATATTTTCAAAACTTGTCAACCATTTCCAAAATATAAATCAACCTATACAAATCATCCATTTGCAGAAAAAATACTTCATCATTTCCAATCTAGAGTTCTTTCTATGTTATTTCTCTCTCAACAATACAAACTATAACTACTCAACATATTTCTCCAACCTTCATAACAGATCAATTTGTTTCCCATTTCCAACTAAATAGTTGTTATTTTCAACTTTATTCTTTCTTGTATCCATCATTTTCTCTATCTTTATAGGTTACAGAGTTTGTGAAGAGTTCTACATTTGTATTTTTTTCTAAAAATTAGGAATTTTTAGTTAACAATGAAAAATAAGACTTTTATTTGCATTATCTTTGAGAATGGGTTAACAATTTTGAGTTTTGATGATAAAATTGTAGGAAGAACTCGAGAAAATCCTCGTTTTTATCATAGTGTTCCGTTCACTGTCATGGTATTATTGGATAATATTTGTGGCATTCTTGGTGGTTGTTGGTGTTGGTGTTGGTGGTGGTATTAGTGGTCTTCGTGGTGGCATTACTGGTCTTAGTGGTGGTGTTGGTGGCATTGGTAGTGGTGTTGGTAACATTGGTAATGGTGTTGGTGGTCTTAGTGTTGGTATTGATGACATTGGTGATTTCAATTGGTGTTGGTGTTGGTATTGGTGGTTTGGTAGTAGTGTTGGTGGCATTGGTGGTGGTGTTGGTATTAGTGGAATTGGTGGCATCGGTAATGGTGTTGGTATTGGCGGTTTGGTGATGATGTTGGTGGTCTTGGTGGTGGGGTGCTGGTCATGGTGGTCATGGTGGCATTAGTCGTGGTGTTGGTATTGGTATTAGTATTGGTGGCTTTAGTGGTGGTGTTGGTAGCATTGGTGGTGGTTGTGTTAGCATTAGTGGTGTTTCTGGTGTTTGTTGATGGTGGTGTTGGTATTGGTGGTGTTTGTGGTGGTTGTTGATGGTGGTTTTGGTACTGGTATTGGTGGTATTGGTGTTGATTTTGGTGGTGTTTGTGATGGCTGTTGGTGTTGGTGTTGTTGTTGTTGGTGTTGGTGTTGGTGGTCCACCTGTTACAACAGATTGAACAATTATTAGGAGGTATAAATAGGTCTTTAAATAGATTCCCTATCTGTTACAACAAATGTTTCAGTTATTGGCATATAACAAACAGTAGCAAGACTATTTTAATCTCATCAATTAGGTTGTTTATTAGTTGACACAGGTTATTCATCTATCGTAACACATGATTCATCTATTCCAACTGATGGGTTATGTGTTGAAATATTTTTTTGTAATGTGGCGTATAAAAATTTATTTAAATTTGTCTTATCTTTTTTTTTAAAATTTATGCAGACATCAATTGTAATGTATTTTTTGTTTTTCTGTTGTTTGTAGGTAAAACATGTCACCCAAAAGAAAAGAAAGTGAAGGTGGATCAACTTCTGACCACCTAACAAAAAAGGCTAGAGTACAGATGAATTCAGAGGAGCTTCCCGAACAATCTCAGTCAGGGAAAAGTGAATCTAATGAAAGATATAAAATGATGTTGAGGGAGGTGGAGAAGGGTCTGTTGAGGGTGACAAGGAAAATGAAAGTGAGGAGGAAGAAGAAGAAGATATAAGAAGAAATGGAGAAAGTAGAAAGTGAGAAAGAGGACGATGATAAAAAGGATGATAATGCATTATCAATGGGACGTGAATTAAGAACGAACTCCTAGCATGATCCTATCAAAACTATTAGTATTGACATGTTTCAAGTTAAGATGCTAATAGATAACCCTACAGATTTAACTGGTAATTTTATACTTAAATCTCAGTTGGGGAAACATTTTGATGATTTTAGGAAAACAATGAAGGAGGAAAAAATAGATGAACTTTGTAAGAAGAGCTACTTTGGACACTTTCTTGAGCTGCCTGAAGACAACAATGCCCATTTCAAAATGATCATGGTATATGGTCTTCTCAAGTGCAAGATCAAGTACGTAGGGCATGAAATCTGGATCAACTATTGTGGCATGCCAGTTTGTTATGGCATGAAGGAGTTTTCCATAGTGACAAGTTTGTAATGCGATCGTCCAAAAGAACCTCTTATCAAGGAAACACCCCGCAAAAAGTCCAAGGCAAGCAGGACAGCCAAACCACCACCATCAAATAAAGGGAAGGCATTGTCCAAGCGACCACCCACCAAAACCAACAAACAAAAGTAAAAAATAAATGGGTTATTGGACATTGTTGGATGTGACTACAGAGCCATGATGTTGAAAGAAAATCTCAAGGATAAAATCATACCAAAGAAGTACAAGGAGCAATTGTGTTTAGTTTGGTTTACCCATTCTGTTACATTAGCAAGAAATGTATACAAAGTCATAGAAGATGATTTGTTGGATCTTGCTGAGGATTGAAAAATCAACAATTATCCCTAGGAATATGACAACAACAAGTTGACTGTCAAATATTTATTCACAAAGCTATCCCCAAAGACAATCACATTATACGAATTTCCTAGGGCTTTCTTGGTAAATTTAATCACTATTTGCTTACTGTTCCATTAATTTATATTGAATAGTTATTATGAATTTTTTGGCTTGCTTCTTTTTTACATTTTTAGGCTTGGACATTTAAAGCCATTCCTCCTCTCTGAAAATAGGTCAAGGATTACTCGGATGAGGTTTCCCATTAAAGGATCCTTAGGTGGTTGGCAGCAAAGAGCAATACAAGAATTAAGGAGGTTGATATAATTAACCCTCCGAATGATACAACATATCTTTTTTCAAGTAAAATAATTTAACTCAAAGAAAGATATTGAAACAAATGGGCCATCTGTTGTGATAGATAGGTCATCTGTTGCAATAGATTACCCATATACTGTAACTACTGCAATAGATGGGTAATTTATTACAACAAATAATTCATATTTCACATCAGATTATCCATCTATTGCTTTGGTTCTATGAACCCAACTCAACAGATTACCTATCTGCTGTAAATTATACAACATATGGGTAATCTAATGCAACAGATCGTTAATATCTTACCATATATGAACCATCTACTGCAAAAGAAAGATCATCCATTGCATAAGTTGAGAATGTGTTAACATGTAACCTAACCTACTGCAAATTATTATATGATTTAAATATATCTGTATTTTTTATAGGTTGTGCATCTATGGATCATGTTTACTGAGTAGGAGTTGGAATGACTTCTTTTATTACTCTAGGTCTTTTTGATACAATAGTATACCTAACGGCAAAGCTAATAAAGAATGAATTGGAAGGAGCAACAACTATAAGAAGAGCAGTTACGAAAGGTCGGCCTAATGTTGAGGCTCTTCATGACCAACTTACTACAATAGATCTTGGTGCTTCTTCTGGGGGTGTTGCTGGTAGAGTGGTTGATATTGGTGGTAGCCATGCTGCTACTGCTACTTTTAGTCATGATGATGAGTATGTTGATGCTCAAAAAGATATAAATATGTTTGAAAACACCCCTTACATAGGTCTCTCTTACCCTTACACTAGTCCCTCCTACCCTTACAGTGGTCCTTCTCACCCTTCTTCACCTTCATGTTCTCATTGCAAATTCAAAGAATGCATGGACAGAAAGGATAAAATCTTTCAAAAAATAGAGAATATCTCTAAATCTATCGAGGAATTGAAATTGAAGAGGAGTATCATACTATCCAAGAAGGTGAAGGAGCCATACACTTTAACAGCGGTGGTTATGAATAAGAAAAGAGTAATTAGACATATACTCTCAATCATGAAACTAAAAATAATTGCATCTCTTTTCTATCCAAAAGATGTTGAATTTCAGGGACCATTGAAGAGGGTAGACATATACGCGGAACTTGATGCCAAATAGAAGGCTGCTCTTGAAAGACCATGAATTCCAAGTAATGCATAAAAGAATTCATCATGCATACCTTTTCCCCCTAAGACTTCAAGAATCTAACCATGACCCAATTTCTATTTTAAGAGAGTAATACCCACATAGATATAAATCACCATGAGAAGCAAAGGGGTCACACAAAAAAATATGTTCACAAGAACAATCATAATTTGTGTTTCCTAAATATTGAAGCAATTCAAGATTACCTTCACCCGATTGTGCCTTTTCTTGGTTTCTTTGAGCAAATCTATCAATATGGATTTCATCATAAAACATGCTCAAAGAATCATCTCTAATCCTATGATAAACTCCATCAATTTAATCACTAACTCAAGACTTATCAAACACACCACACATATGCTCAAGTAGTGGGTTACATTCATGAGTAGGTTGATCATCATTCACATCCTCACTAGTTGTTGGCAACTCACATACCAACGTAGAATCACCTTAGTTTTCACAAGGGTCAACTAGTGTGTGAGTACTCTTATCACTTGGTAATGGAACCTTATTCAAGTTATATGCTAGCATTAGATAGACACAAATAATTCCTACGAAAAGAATTGATTTTGTCATCTAATGGATCAACTAGTTCTTGTGTACTCACAACAAGAGTTTGGTCCTTATTCATCATAAAAACACCAAGAGTATCAGAAAAGGAAGATTCATACACTTCTTCACTAAGAAAATCCGAAACTACACCACTTTGGGCACTACTAGCCACATCGCAACAATTCTAGTTTATAGGGGTGTAAAAGATAGCTTTGTTACCTTGTAGATCATGGGAAGTGTGTTCTTCACTTGGTTTTGCATCATATAAACCTTCATTCTCCACATTACAAGGTAATAAGTCAATGTTTCCCTTTGGACTCACTTCTTCATCACTTATCCCAAAATTGGGACTTTCGGCCAAGGGCTTAAAGGGAACTTCCTTGGGCATCTCCTTGGGGCTTCTAGGGTCTTGAAACTGCAAATGAGAAGAGAAAACAATATGAACAATTCAAGTATTTGGGTTAGTGAATATCGAGAGTCCTTTGTGGACAAAATCCATGATCAAGTGCTCTTTTTCCCTTCAAATTTCACTACCCGTGGCTTCCCTTTCATTTTCCCTCCTTTCTTAACATCATCCTTGTATCTCACCATCCATTTTCTCTCTATCTTGTGTCTTAGACACACCCTCTTTGGTTTCTAACTTCTCCTCTTCTTCTATTTGGATGGGATATTTTGGTTTTGTGGCATTTGGAGAGAAGGATAAGGTCTTTGGTTAATTGGGCTTGGGATTTGGTAGTTCGGATTTTGGGGTAGCATTGAGTACCAAGTCCCTTTTGTTGGACTTGGTTCAATTATGTAGGGTTTGGTGGACATAGTCTATCAACCCTCGCTTTTATTCTATTTATGTCACCCCTCATTGATCCCACATAAACCTTCATATCTCTCCTAAAAGCATCCATATAACCCTTCATATCTTGGGTAAATGCATCAATCCGAGCCATCAAGTCTCCTAAAATATCATTACCCAAGGGTTGAGATGTGGTACCCTCGAATTCCATCTCAAATATACCTAACAAAATCCAAAAAACAGCAACATAACACGTACAAAATGAACAAACAAATTAGTTCAAAAGCCTCACCACACTCTCACTCAACCTCACCTCACACTTGGCTTCATAAGTGTTGGATAATTGGCAATACTTGGCAAGTTACTTGAGTGGTGAGAAGATTTGGTCCGGAATTGATTTTTGTTTGAAATGACTCAAATAAAGTGATGTACGAACTTGAACCAACAAAACACTACGACTTTAAAACAAGAAAAGCACACAAAAAACCAAAGACACAAATTAAACGAACTCTTGCTTAATTACCAATCTAGTAGGAACTTACTAGCTTGCTAATTAGTGTTTGAATTAGCTTAAAAGAAAGTAGAATCAACAATTAGAAACTAGGAAATCTACCTAAGAACTCAATTTGGCCGATTAGATAGTGATGACATGGCATTCATTGATTGGACGTTGAGTTTTCAAAATTTTTAATCCCAAAATCCCAAGTCTCGACCTAGAACCCCTTTGGAGAAGAAGAATGATAATTTGAGGGGGAAATAACTAGTTTTGGAACCCATTTTAGCCTCCATTTGAAATTCAGAAACAATGGTCCCCCCTTTGTACTTGAAATTGTACTTTGATTATTCCTTTGTGTCTTCTTTCTTTTCGATGAATATGAATATCCCAAGGAATATTCCTTCACAAACACCAATTACACTCTATTTATTCTCCCTTTTTAGATCAAACACACTCTTTGAATATCCTTCCTTAGCAAGACTTGATGAAGATGGAAGAACAAGATGAATATTTAAGAGTTGACAAAAGTTTGACCCCAACGAAATGAACTCCAAATCTGGATTTTCTTGTAGGTCTAGGTTCCTTAGGCCAAGGTGAACTCAAATATGTAAAAATCAGCATCAACCAATGTCCACAAATAAAAACCCACATGGATCTAGAGCTTAGAAGCTTCAAAATGCCATATCCGTAGAGGTTCTTAGCTCAAACTCAACCAAATCTTGTTCCAAGAGTAGATCCAGACTCCCTAGGTGCTAGAGAGAAAGGATCTAGCACAAGAAACTTTCAAAACAAAGAAAAAAATATTTAGATCTAAGGATTAAATTTTGGATCTACAACACAACACAACTAGACACCATTTTTTTGAGATATTTGGATTTTTTTTTGACTCTTTTTTGTTGAGATTTTCTAAATAAGGACACTAAAACAAAGATTTAGGGATGTTGGAAGAACCCTAACGAAGGATTTGATACCAAATGATACACTAAAGGAAGGCTAAAATCGAAAATGGACACACAAGGAACAAAAAACAGCAACTAAAACAAAAAGGAAAACACACAAAGAAGAAAGGAGATGAAGAAGATTTGCATAGAAATAAAAGGATAGATAATGAAACCCTTACTATCACTTATGATTACTATAAGAAAGTGGATCAAACCTTCAAAGAAACTTCACCAATGGTATTTAAAACCTCACTCTTAGGTGGACCAAAGGAACTCACACTCCTCAATCACACCTTTGTTACCAAATGTTCAACACAAATGAAAATCCATTCAATTGCATTAAAACACTCAAGTTTTGACTGTCTTTTCCAAGACCTACACTAAGATGGCTTTTCCAAGCCCTACACTAACAAAAGAAACTACACCAAGAGTAATACTCAATTTCAATTCATCAAAGTCTAATGAAAAGAGAAGCTAAGATGTCTATTTATACTTATTACAAAGTAATGACTAAAATGCCCTTAATGAGGGCTTAGGAAAGGTGCCTCTTGAGTGTGGCCTTTTGCAGTGTAAATACATCCATGCCCTTAGTAATTAGGAACCTCTTGAGTGTAAGCTTTAATGAGGGCTTAGGAAAGGTGCCTCTTGAGTGTGGCCTTTTGTAGTGTAAAGACATCCATGCCCTTAGTAATTAGGAGCCTCTTGAGTGTAAGATTTCCTTCTCCCATTTCATTTTGGTCACGTGTTGAGAAGGATTCCAAAAGGGTCTCAAATGTCTTGCCAATTCCGAGCTTGGTCCTTTGAGAAGTCCGTGCAATACTTATGCACTTTAGGTTTGTATCAATGGTTGACGGCCTATCAGTTTGGCCGTCAGTTCCTTTATTACCTATTTTTCCAAGTTGTTTCTTCAGCTAAGTCCTTAACCTATAAACATTAAAACCCAGCATCAAATACACCATCAATTGCTTAAAAATGCATAAATACCCCTCATAAAAGATGTAAAATATTCTCTCCAAAGCCGGAACATCAACACCCTCAACTTAAGATAATTGCTTGTCCTCACGCAACCCAACACCATATTATATGCATGAACAAGACAATGATAGGCATTCAATCATGCAGCTATGCATGATACAGGCTCTTAGCTGTCACCTAACTAATGTAGCTTCAACCCATTAAGATCTACAATTGGCACTAGTTCCAAATCAGAACATACATGATCACAGATACAACATCTCACAGAATTCAACAAAAACAAGTATGGCTCAGGTTACTCTCACAGTCAAAGAAGTCCACCACACTTTGTTCAGTTAACCTGTGAACTATAAACTAAGACTCTCACTCTCAAAAAGGAGTTACAAACACAGCATACACACCCACAAGATTTCCCTTATTATGTAATTCTCCCCTACAGTTGATTTACAAAGATCAAACAAGACTTTATATGGCTTGTAATGAGGTTTCGGTGCTAGGTGATGAATGATTTTGGGGAAGTGACTTTTGAGTTCAGATTTTGCTCTCTTCACCCTTAATTTTTTCTCACCATGACAATTAGTTTTCTTCTACACTTACAATCCATATCATTTATCTACACTTTCACCATATACTATTTTTTTTACATTAGCCACCCTCAACTTATGCTAGCAGTTGAGGTACACAATATCTAAATAGATTAGGGCCAGATGAAACATTTTCTTTAAACTCCCAACCTACTTACATCAAATTATTATCTCCCCAATATTAGCCACCATCAACTTAGGCATTTTGCCTAAGTTAAAGTGCATGATGTCTATTACTGGACCAAGGCTAAAATTAGGTGTTAACATCCTACTAAGAGTGAATCAAAATTATTGGGACTGAATAAACAACAACAAAAGCTCAAAGAGGGTGCAAAGGAAAAAACATATATTTTTGGTAGGATTTTTATGTCTAAGTGGACTATAACTAAAGGAGGCCTACCATCCTATCTTATTAAATCAACCACAAGGTAACAAAAATGAACTGGGCAAGTTCTAGTTTTACACACTATGCAAGAACTATATCAAAGTACTCGCACCTACAAGCAATGAGCTCATACTTATCCTACAAACTTTTGGGTTCACATCACATGATCATGCTTACTTTAAATTTGCATCCTAACGCCAATACCAAATTCAAAATAGTTTATAAAAAATTATTAAGCTACAAAAAAGTATTCTCATACACAAAAATATTTACAGCATTCTGCCATAATTCATCCATCCATCCATCCATACAAATAGTTCTAAAAGAAAAGAACATAAAACATCTATAATATAATCACTGAACGATATTTATATCATGATGCACAAGAAAAGAAACATAAACAACAACCTAAGCATGTCGGTTCTACTAGATAATGCATGAGGGAAAAGAACACAGGAAACAAAAACCCCTGTGGTGACCAACAACATAACAAGTACCCCACCCTTACTAAATAAAAATTCTTTATCCTCAAATGCATGAACAATAAGGTATAAGAGAGTGAAATACTTGCAAAGCCTCTCAGTGTAGTGAGTCGATCATATATGGGAGGCTTCTTTGGACTTAGGTGCAATATCAATGACCCTAATGGTGGTAGGGGCACTTGAAACAGGTTTCTCCTGGATTGGCGGTATCTTAAATGACACTGGATTAGGTGTGGCCACCTTTATTAAGGCTGAACTAGTTTCAACTCCCGCTGCTTCATCTTCATCCTTTTTCTTTATCTTTTATTTGTCTCTTTTCAATCTTTTAGAAGCTTTTATAATGTCTCTAGCTTCTCTTTTCTCAATTGTCATATCTTCGCGCCTCCTTCTTTTTAAAGTCTACCTGTCAACACTTTATCAAGCTGCTTACGTTTATCTTTCAGTGGCCTACCCATAAGATCATTGAGGCCCTCATCTTCATTACCGATTATTAATGCAGGATCAAAAGTAGGTTGTGATTATTGCCTTTTCAGTTCAGTAATGCCAGCCTGTGCTTGCTGAAACTCTACCACAAACCTCATAAAATCTATAATTAATAACTTATCCAACCGCTTGTTCACACACTCCTCTATGTCATCCATCCTAGCATGGATATTTTGATAAGGTCTAAGGGCTTCCTCGATAATACAGTCAATGAATGGCTTGAACAACTTTGACCATGCATTCAGCTGCTTCTCAAACGTTTTTTGGGATATCACAATTTGGTGAAGTTCTCTTGTGTTAGCTGATATTCAGAATACCGAGGTGGTACAGATGCAGTTTCTGTAGTTTCTCCCACTAGGGTCATAGAAGCTGAACCTGTAGAAGCATCGGGAGGTATATAATATGGTGGCACATAAGTTGTAATCGATAATAGCATACCTGTGGGAATATCAGATGTCCCTAGGGCTAGAGTTGACTATGAATGATAGGCAGGTGGCTTATTAGTGTGTATTTCATATTTTAAATCATCCTTCATTCACTCGATATCTTGCCTATAACTTTCTCAAACCTCATTTTTTCAGCTCTATAATCAAAGGCACATTTGCTTGTCTACATAGTTTCATGATCAAACATAGGAATGGTAAAACACTCGCCACTTTGTGTGCATATACGAACAACTCATCAATAATAATATGGCAAAAATCAATCTCTATCCCGTCAATCGGACTAGCAACTAATATTGCCTTGTGACTGTCCAAGTTTGCATCTTACTTTATGGGCATCAATCACTGTCTGATAATAGCCAACCAAAACTTAGACCAAAAGCTAAGGGATGAGTTAGCAATCCACTCATTGGTATTATATGCCCATGAAGGTTACCATCGTCAGTAAGAAGCCTAGACAACCAAAGTCTTTGGCTGGAGGCTGTCATAAGGTGATGCTCAAGTTTTGGTATGGCCTCCAGTTCCTTATAATCAGGCCTAAATAGCATCCTGTTCAGTGTGTAGCATATATATGAATGTTGACCCCTCTTACAGGAACTGCTTCCCTATTTGAAAGTTTGAAATTTTGGTTCCCCTGAGACAATTCTTTTCTACCAGTGACAAATAGTTGACGAAAAACTCCCGTACAATATTGGAATAGTCTGTCTCAGGAGATTTTATCATCCTCCCCAACTTGTACTCATTAAATTATTTCTTAAGCTTCGGTTACTTATGCAACTTAGAAGGGACAATTTGGTGCTCCTCTTTATCTACCTGTTTGCTATTTGTTCAAAACCATCAAGGTAGTTCTCTCATGCTTCTTCAATCTTTCACCAAATTGCTTCCCATATCTGAGGGTCTTTGCTTTTAATTATATTAGCGTCATTTGTTTTTGATGCCTCAACTTTGTTGGGGTTTGATGTGTTAACATCTTTCTTGTTGGGGCTGGATGTAAAATTGTTGCTTCTATCTCTCTCACTCTCCTCCTCAGACTGGGAGAGTACTTGAGTCACTCACTAACAAGTGTTGAAGGTAGGTACTTTTTTACTGCATATTGGTTCACCTCTACCCCTTACTTGTTGAGATATATGAACTCCTTTCTGTGGGGGTAATTTCCTTACCATTTTTCCTAACTTGAGAATAAACCATCAATGTTGTATTAGAAACAAAAAGAAATGAGGTGCATAGTTGAGTTGATGGACAAACTGATGGTCCATCAAGGGTCTGACAATCCATTGAGATATCCGTCGTAGAATAACCAGAGAAGCTTAGCAATGGTCAAGTAGATGGTCCATAAAAAGGTCTGACCGTCCATCAAGATGTCTGTCATGGCTAAATAAGAGAGGCAGTTGTTCAGAAGGAAGTTGATGAACTATCTGATGATTCATCAATGTGGCCGTCAACTAAAATTTTGATTTTCTGATTCTCATTGGCAATTCGGTGAACATCTGGTATGCATCTTATCATAAAGTAAAATAAGCACCATATCAATATAACCTTTAGTTTTACCATTTTAGGTCATAGGTTACTCAGACTTCACCCAAAATAGTATTTATCGGAGTTCGATTAAATCAAAAGCACAACAACAACAACAACAAGAAAAGAAGTTCTTTTAAACATTATCAAACTCACATTTATTCATGTTCATCATTCCGAAAAGCGAAGTGGAGGTTTGATCATACTATACCCTTGAAGTACTCTTCAATACTCTAAACTTGCAAAACTTAGAACAAACTATACTATTTAGTTATTTTCCCAGTAAGATATTTAACGTAAATTTTGATGGGAAAAATAGGAGAGGGTGGTAGTTTAAATAGGATAATGAAGGAGATGAAGAGTCCTAAGATGGGCTGTATTTGATTTCCATAATGAAAGTACAAGAATTTAAATGGTTTTAGGAGTTAAAGAGGTGGGAACGTGTGTGTAATTAGCTTTCATTATCCATTAAATATGTTTTGGGTTGGATCAAAATAATTGAATAACTCTTTCGTGACCCGACCCGTGCTTTTAAAAATTAGGGTTTGTCTAATAGGAAACTTGAAGGTCCATTAGTTGATCAATGGTCCATCGGTTAGTCCGTCAAATCTTACCAGAGAATCACCCTGCTGCTATAAGTTGATGGTTAAAGTAATGGCCCATCAAGGAGTTGATGATCCGTCATGATGTCCGTCAGACTCTTTCTGGTACATCATGTTTCTAGAGTCATGTTGATGGTAACTTTGATGATCCATCGAGTCAGTGACATTCTGTCAGCATAACCGTCAAGCCTTATTATAAATATTCATTTCTTCCCATGGCTTTGATGGTTTCAGCGACGGTTTCTCAGGCTATTGAAGGTCCATCAATGTTTCTGTTAACCTCCCTCAACTTGTTCAAATTTTGTGTTCCTGCATTTTCATTCATGCACACTTCAATAAACAGATCAAGTTGCACCAAAATAAAAAAATAACTCTAATTACACTTACAACAACACATTGTGGGTTGCCTCCCACTAGCGCCTAATTTACTATTGCAACACAACTTAGTTATCTCGATTACACAGATTTCATCGAGATAAACTATACTTGAGCATGTCACTGAGTCTATTGGACTGATATATAGCTTGACTCATTTCCCATTGACTTTAAAGACACTTCCATCATCGCTTTCAAGTTCAAATACTCCAGAAGAGAAGACCTATGTAACTTTAAATGGGCCAGGCCACTTAGACTTAAGTTTACCTGGGAAGAGCTTCAGTCTAGAGTAGGAGAGTAATACCCAATCGCCTTTCTAAAAATCCCACTTTTCAATCCTTTAATTGTGGTATTTTTTTATTCTTTTCTTGTACAGGTCCGCTCTTTCATAAGCTCCGAGATAGAATTCATCCATCTCATTTAGCTACTTCAGTCTTAGTTCTGCTGCTTCCTTCCAATTTAGATTCAACCTTTTGAGTTCCCACAAAGCCTTGTGCTCTAGTTTAATCATCAAATGACATGATTTTCCATAGACCAGCTGATACAACGACATCCTAATGGGTGTCTTGAAAGCTTTCCGATATTCCCATAAGGCATCATCGAGATTTTGAGACCAATCCTGCCTACTTGCGTTCCCCATTTTGGCTAGAATTACTTTTATCTCTCAGTTTGAAATCTTTACTAGCCCAATGTTCTATGGGTGGTACGGGGTTTGTGCCTATGCTATTTAACCCGATATTTTGCCAATACAACCCGAAATACTTTGTTGCAGAAATGGGATCCCCTGTCGCTTATAATAGTATGTGGTACTCCAAAGTGAGAGAAGATGTTCTTCTAGAGAAAGACAACCACTCTCTTTCCTTAATTGTCTGTCAAGGCAATGGCTTCCACCCATTTTGACACATATTCCATAGCAACCAGGATATACTTTAGCCCATAGGAGTTTACGAAGGGCCTTATGAAATCAATACCCCAAACATCAAACAATTCAACGTCTACCATTTTCATCATGGGCATCTCATGGTGCTTTGAGATTGATCCTTGTATCTGGCACTGATCATGTTTACTCACAAACTCGTATGCATCCTTGAACAAGTTTGGCAAATAATAGCAACTTTGCAGCACTTTTCTTACAGTACGATCACCTGCATAGTATCCCCCAATTAGGGAAGCATGACAGGCTTCTAGAATATTCAGCATGTCAACTTCTGGGATGCATCTTTGGATGATATTATCAGCATAATGCCTGAATAGATATGGCTCATCCCAGAAGTACCTTTTGGCATCATGGAGGAATTTCTTTTTCTGATGAAAGGAAAGATCTTTTTGACTAAGATCGCTTACCGCATAGTTAGCAAAGTCTACGTACCAAGGTACCTTTTCAAGTAGGGAATGCATCATCAATTTCACGTTTATCTGTGACTGCCTGATTTCCCTCAAGCCTAGATAGGTGGTCTGTGACCAAATTTTCATATCTTTTCCTGTTTTTGACCTCAAAGTCAAAGTCTTGCAGAAGCAGCACCCATCTGATTAGCCTTGGTTTAGCATTCTTCTTTGCCATTAAATATCTCAAGGCAGCATGGTGTGTATGAACCACCACCTTGGTCCAAACAAGTAAGCACAGAATTTCTTAAATGCATAGACAATGAAGTTCCTGCTTAGTAACATTGTAATTTTTCTGCACTTCATTTAATGCCTAGCTCGCATAGTAAATAGGGTGAAACAATTTTTATTTCTTCTAGCCAAGCATAACCTCAAGTACTACTCCACTTGTGTCACACATGATTTTGAATAGCCTAGACCAGTCTGGAGAAATAATAACTATGGAAGCCATCAGTTTCTATTTAAGGCATTCAAATGCCTTTCGGCAATCATCATCAATACAAACTTAGCCTCTTTCTCCAATAGCTTGCATAGTGGATTTTCAATTTTGGAAAAGTATTTAATAAATTGGTGATAGAATCCAACATGACCTAGGAAATTATGAACTCCCTTCATTGAGATAGGAGGGGTTAGTTTCTCTATAACCTCTACTTTTTCCTGGTTGACCTCAATCCCCTGGGATGAAATTTGATGTCCAAGCATAATGCCTTCCTTCAGCATAAAGTGGAATTTCTCCCAATTAAGCATGGATTGAATTCCTCGCATCTCTGAAGTGCTCTACTTAGGTTCACCAGCCATAGTTCAAATGAATCGCCCACTATAGAGAAATCATCCATGAATACCTCAAGTGTGTTCTCCACCATGTCGGAGAAAATTGATATCATGCACCGTTGGAATGTGGTGGGTGCGTTACATAAACCAAACGACATTTGTTTGAATGCAAATGTTCCATATGGATATGTAAATGTTGTTTTATCCTGATCTTCCGAGGCAATCAAAATCTAATTGTATCCTGAATACCCATCCAAAAATCAATACCAACCCCTTCCTGCCAAGTGATTAAGCATCTGGTCTATGAAGGGTATTGGGAAGTGATCCTTCAATATCCACGAGTTCAACTTTTGATAATCCATACACACTCGCCACCCAGTCACTGGTCTAAGTTGAATTAACTCATTCTTCTCATTAGCAACTACAGTCATATCCCCTTTTTTTGGGAACACATTACATGGGGCTCACCCACTTACTGTCGGAGATATAGTAAACTACCCTTGTGTCAATCCTTTTAATAATATCCTATTTAACTACTTCTTGTATTAGTGGGTTTAATCTGCATTGATGCTCAATAGTTGGTATGCACTCTTCCTCTAGCTGAATTTTGTGGGTGCAGATACCCGACAGAATACCAATAATATCAGCAATCATCCATCCTATAGCCCTTTTGTATCTCCTGAGTATAAAGATAAGGGCTTCTACCTACTGCTCACCCAAGTCTCTTGCAATGATCACAGGTAAGGTGTTTCCACTGCTTAGAAACATACACTATAGATGGTCTGGTAGCTTCTTCATCTCCAACACTGATTGCTCTTCACTAGATTGCTTAGCTGGTGGTGTTGGAAGATTTTTGAGGTCCAAGTTCAGCTTCTTAGGAGCATATGAATATGATCCCATTACTGTCAGGGACCATAATGTCTCCTTACATTCTTTGATACCCTCACTATCAAAATTTATCAATACTGCAGCCATAGTTTCAACACCAAAATTTTCCTCAATCGGCACCTCTTTCTCATCTTTATTATATACATCAACAATGGAGAATACACTCATCTCCTTGAGCTATTTTATCAACTGGCAAACATCAAATTGGACTACCTCATCATTGAGCCGAAATTTTAGTTCATTCGCCCTAAAGTCAATCAACACAATCCCAATTATAAGGAAAGGTCTACTGAAGATTATGGGTACCTCAAAGTCCACCTCACAATCCTGGATAACAAAGTCAATAGGGAAAATAAAACTGACCACTTTCACAAGCACATCCTATAATATACCAAGGGGTCATTTCACTAATCTGTCTACCATTACAAGTCTCATGTTAGTAGGCATGGGATCTCCCAAACCCAACTTTTTATAAATTGCCAGTGGCATCAATTAATACTTACCCCAAGATCACATAGGGCCTTCGCAAAATCTAGTGATCTAATAGTACACAGGATTGTAAATGCTCCAGGATCCACTTTATTTTGCACTAAGGATCTTGTAGAAATAGCACTACAATGGTGAAGATTGTCCACTGGTTTGTAGCTCACCACCCTCTTCTTTGTGACAAGGTCCTTCATGAATTTAGCGTAGCCATGCATTTGTTCCAATGTCTCCACCAAAGGTCCATTTACCATCACCTGTTTTAGCATTGCCATGAACTTGCTAAATTTTGTTTCATCTACCTTTTTATTTAGTCGATAGGGAAACCAAGGAAGGGGATTTGGAATAATAGTAACCACTGCCTCCTCTTACTTTTCCTTCTCTTTCTCTAACTCATCAATTTGTTGATGGTTAGATAGAATCTCATCACTATCCATCTTCTCATATCTACTAGACAGTCTTCTTCTGCTTCTGCATCCAACTCCACCACATCATTAATTATAGGTTTACCTACAGAAGGAGCTGGAAATACTTTACCACTACGGGTAGTAATTGCTTTGCAAGAACCATCATTCTGTGGGTTTTTCACTGTGTCACTCAGCAATGTACTGCTTTTTCTCTGATTAAATACCACAAATAACTGATTTATATATTGTTCTAGTTTCTTAATTAAAGATGAATATGAGTTGACTAACTGACTCATAAATGATAAGTCACTCTTCATTTTTATCGCACCAGTGTTAGTTGTCTCCACCTATTTTAGTAACTTCGCCATCATGTCTTCAATAGACATTTTTCCTGAACTAGTAGCAGCAGTATCACGATTCCCAGGAGGTACATACAACCCATTTTTGTCATTCTTATTCTTCCAGTTCCCTTGGTCAAGATCTCTGTAACCAGATTTATCATAGTAGTTCTGGCATTGATTTTCTTGGCTATTGCCTTTGAAACACCCTTGATTATTTAGATAGTTAGCCTCCTCCTCAGAATAAGACTCAGCTCCCCTACTTTGTGACCACACGACCTTCACCTTTTTTGTTTTCACAGATAATAGATGTTTGATAAGCAATTCCATCTAAGTCTTCATATAGGCCACATCTTGAAATCGCTCTTCCTCTCTCCTCTGTTGTTTGGTTGTCATACCACTAGACCTATCTTAGAATCCCTAGTATTCTAAGCTCTACTCTTTTTAGTCATTCTATCAAGCAATTTTTAAGCTTTAGGAAAAGTAAGATCCATACATGCTCCACCTACAACATTATCCTCCGTCGGCTTTGTCATAGAATTCAAGGCTCTATACAAAGTCTCCAACATATTTACATAAACCATTTTATGGTTGAGGCATTGCATTAACTTCTTCTTTAATCTCTCTACGTCTCATAAGGAGCTTCGCTCGAAAGCTACCTAAAATTACTTATCTTATCCCTCAACTGTAACATTCTAGATGGAAGAAAGAACCTTTCTAGGAAATCTTCTTTTAAATATCTCTAGATTATTATAAAATCTGGAGTCAACCCATTCAACCACATTATTGCCTCCCCAGATAGAGACAAAGAAAATATCCACAAATGGATCAGATTCTACCCTACTTTTGGATTATCAAAAAATTTGCAAATAGTGATGAAGTTTACTAGATGCATATTTTGATCACCAACTAAAAGTACACCAAACAATCCTTTAAGATGAAGCAACTGAATCATGGTTCTTGTAATGTTGAACTTAGCTTTGGGTGCTAAAGATGGAGGGATAATAGCTTCAGTCACCCCTTCTCTAATCATCCTTATTATCATCGAGATCAAATTGCACAGATTAGCAGTTTGGTCTACCTTTGAATGGATGATTTTTGTTCACAGGTGTAGCTATACTGTCGGTGCGTCTTCTATCAGCCTGATTGATCAAATTATCATCTCCAAGGTCCTCATCATTTGGGTTAGGCTCCCAAACTAGTCAACCTTTGTTTTGTTGATTCACTTGAGATCTAGCCAATGGTGGACCTTTGTGTTATTGATTCACTTGAGATCTAGCCAATGTGTCTAGCCTATTTTCTTCTTGATATCTTCTATTCTTCCGATTAATTGAGGTTCTGGATGAAATGGTAATAGTGGTTCCCCTGACCTCCCTATACGTGGCATGCAAAGTAAAGATCCTATAGTGAACAAAAACAACAAATGAAAGTAAAATTAGGAAACTTGACCGAATGTTAGTTTGCACTCATAAACTTAATTAACAACTGTATTCCTCGGCAATGGCGCTAAGATTTAATACGGCCAAATTAAAACTCTATTTAGAAAGCCTAAGTGGTCATCATCAAATATATACCCAACTAGGTTGGGGTCGAATCCCATAGGAAATACTGTGTAAACTAAGTGCTGTGATTATTAATAGACAGTTGATCGAAGGTTTCAGATTAAAAGAGGGTTTGTTTGTTAATGGTGAGGTATGCTTGTTAAAAATATGTTCCAACTAATGAGTATGCTTGTAAGTTTTGATTCAATGATAATTAATAAAATAGGATTATGTTCACCAAGATGTTACATCAGTTAAGGTTGTCAGTTATCCCGAATTCCAACGTAACAAATTCCAATTACAAGAATTACTGAACTCTAAAGTTTGTCTATTCGTTTCTCAACCTTAATAGATGATTACCCTTTAATTCTTTTCAACTTAAAGAATATATTAATATGTTTAATTGTTTTCTCAAGTGGGTTAATCCTATTAAGGCATCAACCCTTAACCCAAAGGTTAAGGCCTTTAAGATCCTTCTAAATCTCCTCTTTTCCCAACACACATATTTCTACTCAAACAAGTGGTGTTCTTGGGATCACCCTTCAAGTTTCCAACCAAGAAAGATCATAAAAATTAAGAGGAGTTTATACAATTGCAATTAGTTACAGAACTTAGGAAAATTTCACATCCCTAAACAACCTATCATATCAAGGCTTACATAAACCTAGTTATAGGAGCATTAGCCACACATCATATAAGAAAAAGATTCCATTGTGCTTCTCATAAATAATTTATAAAGTTACTTACAAAAATATACAAAGGATTGTTCTTGATCTTCAAAGAAGAAAAGTAAATAAGGTGTTAACATCCATAATATCATCTTATTTCTCAGAGAATAGTAGGTTACAAATTGCTCAATAGTTGAAAATGAGATAAAAGATACCCAATCTAAACCTAGACTGGGTATTTATATGTTTCTAGTTATTGGGATTTAAAATTCAAACTTCAGTATTGCTGTGTCAAGGTTGACGGTCAGGTTGACAACCCATTAGTAGCTTGACGGTCTATCACTTGGACTGTTGCTGAGAGTCCCAAAGTCCTTCATTCTATTTAAGAAGTGACTGTCAATTTGATAGGCCATCAATGGTTTGACAGTCCATCACTTGGACCGTCGCTTTATCAATTGAGGGGCCACTTTTTATTTCATATTGGCGACCAAGTTGACGGCCCGTCAGAGGTCTGATGGTCTGTCACTTGGGTTATCCTTTCTGTCCATTCTGAATAGTGTTGACGGAAAACCTAACGGCCCGTCATATGGTTATTGGCTTGTCAGTTTGGCCATTAGTTTTCTTATTTCCCTATTTTTCCAAGTTATTTCTTCAGCTAAGTCCTTAACCTGAAAACATTATAGCCCAACATTAGTTTCTTAAAAATGCATAATTACCCCTCGTAAAAGATGTAAAATATTCCATCCAAAGACAGAACATCACTAGGGAGGGTTTTATCAAGTTGGTATCAAAGCCTAGGTTCATGGTCATTGGGAGTCCATAAAGCCATGTCGAGTAGAGTCTCTTTTAGGGGTGTGTAGCATGCCATACTCATAAGGGAGAGGCTACAAGGCATTTAGGCTTGTTTCACTTTCTTGGTATTCTATTTTCAAGCTTGGTGTCTCAGTCTTGGAATCTTATCTAATCTTTGTTTGTTCATATTTCAAATTAGGCCTCATAGATCTGAAACACAAAGAAATTTTTCTATCCCATCTGGGGGTAATGCTGAAGGGGTGCATCCTACTTCTGGGTTTAATCTTCAATCTCACAGTCCTATCCTTGATAGTTCTAGAGTTTCACTAGTTACTATTTGTCCTCTTTAAGGCAAGTTGACTAATAAAGAATTCTGTCAGTCTATTCATGCTATTGCTAAGTTGGTTGCTGCTCAGGTTGAGCGGGATATGTCTGGTACTTTTTTTGCTGAGGCCATAAGGGTTGGCTAATTTATGAAGATGAGTCGTTCCACTTTTTTTGGAGTAAAGGTGGAGGACGATTCACAGGGCTTCTTGGATGAGATGGAAAAGATATTTTGGGTGATATAGGGTACCAATGTGGAGGGGGTAAACTTTACTTCTTATCAGCTTAAAGATGTTGCATATTAGTGGTATAAAGAGTGGGACAGGGATAAAGGAGATATAGAGGAGTCATCCTTATGGGATGCCTTCTCTGGTGCTTTTATAGATCATTTCTTTCCCTAAAAGTTAAGGAAAGAAAATGTGGAGGAGTTTGTAAACCTCAAGCAGGGGAGAATGTCTATCAAGAAACTATGAACCACAAGCAGGGGAGAATATCTATCAAGGAATATGCCTTGAATTTTTACAAATTTTAAAGGTATGCTCCTGATTTGGCGGCTGACATACGAGCTAGAATGAGAAAGTTCCTTTCTAGGTTTTGGAGAGCAAGATTATCTTGCTAATTAAAGATATGGACATCTCTAGGTTGATTATTCATATATAGCAAGTACAGGATGAGAAGAGAAAGCAGGTGAAGTTTGAAGATAGGTAAGGTAAGAGGAGCAAGTTTTTTTAACAGGGAGGCATTCAGTCTCATAGTGGTCAAGATAGTAGCAAATGGTAGAAAAAGAAGTAGGAGAGTTATGGTTCCTACTGTATTGCTAGTGCTCTTTATCAGTCGGGCTATAAGCGTTATCATGGTGGTGATAATTTTTGAGCACAGGGTGACCAATCTCAGTCCAGCTGAGGTTAGTCATTTTCTTTATGTCCTTGTAGATTTTGTGGCCTTCCTCATCGGTGTTATTACGATGAAGGAAAGGACAAATGCTTCAAGTATGGTCAAGCAGACCATTGACTCAGGGATTGTCCAGTCAATAAGGTTGCTATGGGGGCGAATAAGATTCCTGTGGCTTCATCTTCTGCTCCTACACTTGGTGGTATGGCATCTACTTTTGTTACTTCTCCTAGTTCTAGTATTGGTAGGAATAGGTTGTATGCTTTGGCGTCTCGGCAAGAATTTGAGGCATCACTTGATGTCGTTACAAGTATGTTACATCTTTTTTCTCATGATGTATATTGTTCGGTTGATTCGGTATCTACTCTCTCCTATGTGACTTCTTATATGGCTATATCTTTTGGTTTTGATCTAAAAGCTTTTTTGGATCCTTTTTCTATTTCTACCCTAGTAGGTGACTCGGTCATTGCTAAGAGAGTCTATAAGGGGTGTGTGGTATTTGTTAGTGGGAAATAGACCTTGGTGGATTTGTTTGAGTTGGACATGGTGGATTTTGATGTTATTCTAGGAATGGATTGGTTACACTATTGTTACGCGTCCTTGGATTTTCGAACCCGTAAGCTTAGCTTTAGGTTTCCTGGTGAACTGGTTATGGAGTAGGAGGGTGTTTCTTTAGATCCTAGGGAGAGGTTAATTTTTTATCTTAGAGCTTGAAGGTTAATCTCCAATGGTTTTCTTTATCACATGGTCCTTGTTAATAATTGTAACTTGACAGTCCTTCTTTTCAGTCAGTTTTAGTAATTAATGAGTTTCTAGAGGCCTTTCCAGAGGATCTTCCTGGTGTTCCTCCAGATAGAGAAATAGAGTTTAGTATTGATCTAATTATGGACACTCGTCTAATTTCTATTCCTTCGTATAGGATGGCTCCAGCTGAGTTAAGGAAACTCAAGGAGGTGTAGATCTCCTATAGGTTGGTTTAAGCTTTATGAGGAGGACATGTTTGGTCTCAATTTTTTCAACCTGGCTATGGAGAAAGTGAAGGTGATATGGGATAGGTTTAAGGCTGCCCAAAGTTGCAAAAGTCCTATGCATATGTTAGGCGTAGAGACTTGGAATTTGAAGTTGGGGATAAGGTTTTCCTTAAGGTATCTCCCATAAAAGGAGTAGTGCAGTTTGGCAAGAAGGGGAAGCTCAGTCTTTAGTATGAGGGTCCTTATGAGATTTTGCAGAGAGTGGGTAATGTTGCTTATAAGATGGAGTTTCCTTCTACCTTAAGCTTGGTTCATCAGGTCTTTCATGTTTCCATGAGGAGGAAGTACATTGGTGATCCTTCTTCGGTTGTTTCTTTGGAAGGATTGGGTCTGACAAAGTCTTTATCTTATGAAGAAGTCCTGGTTGAGATCCTGGATAGGCAGGTTCGTCGGTTGTGAACAAAGGATAAGTCTTTAGTTAAGGTTCTTTAGTGGAACCATAAGGTGGAAGAAGCTACATGGGAAGTGGAAGAGGACATGAAGTCCAAATATCTATATTTTTTTTTCTGTTCCTGGGATTTATATGGAAGGTATGTGTCTCCAACACATCTTTATTTTTTGAGTTTCTTAGGGTAAGATCAATATCTTTGCCTCTTTGTTTTCAAACTTTGATAGAGTTTGGAAGTATATTTGATAATGCAAATGACTCGTGCATGTGGTTACCCCAACCTTGTCTATCATTCAATTTCAAATGTTCCTAGTAGAGGAGACTGAGACACCCTAGTTTTTGGACCTTTGAAAATTTCCTGGAATGTTGAACTCTAGACTCAATATGGCTCATGGTTATGAGCCGTATGTTGGGGTACAGATGGTATGGTCCAGTCGTATACTGACCAGTGTTGGTTAGTGGGATGGATTTTGGTTACCAGAATATATACGACATAGGGGTATGGGTCATATTGGTTGTTATGGATCATTTAGTTCCTTAAATTAATATTCAAATTTCTTTCTTAGGTTGGATCCAAGTACGAGTGGCTCATCATGAGCAGTAAGCCAGGGTATGAGTCATGCCATAGACTCACATGGTAGGCAACGTTCAATCTTCCAGGTATTTTATTCTGCCAGGTATACGGGTCATGGATACAAATCATATGTTGTGGTTACAACTTGGTTGGATAAGTCATATACTAGATAGTGTTTGGTCCAAGGGTGGAGGTTTAGGATACGAGTGGTGGATACCAATCGTATAGGGAGGGTATGACTCGCGAGGGTCAGTCGTATCCCTATGATGGGATTTTGGTGCAACTTAAGCGGGGGTATTCTGGATATTTTCCTACTTATCCTAATACGGTCCCATATCTTCTAACCTACTTGGATAGTTTTTTACCCTATTATTCCATTCATTAGCACTTAGAAACTTTTCTAAAACACTCCATAATTATATTAAGAACTTTTGGGCAAGCGAAGCTAGGGTTTCAACTAATGGATCAATTTGGGGCTTGTATTGGTGATTTCTTTCCTTCATCATCTTGGTTTAAGGTATATTCTCTTCCATCATTGTTAATTTTACTTAAAGTCATGGTTTATATAAATGTTTTCATGGTTTTACTATAACATGATTTTGACTTTAAAATATGGTTTAGGGTTTGATATTAAATGGTTGGTTATGGTTTCCCATTGTTTTAATTGTGCTTTTATATGCTTTAATGGTGGTTTTGGATATTTTTATTGAATGGAAATGGTTTAATGGTAATTGTAATTTGTTTTGGTCATATTATGCCCTAATATGTGTGATAAAATGCTTATAAAGATATGTTTATTGCATTGACAACTTTTAATGGAACTTTTGCATATTTTAAACTTGGTAAAGGGATTATGCATGGTTTAAATAGCTTGTAATGGTAAGAGTCTAATTGGTTATGCTTGTGGGGAATATGAATGTCTCCCAAGTGGTTTAATATGGTAAATGGAAGAGCACTTTAAAGTCCCCTTAAACCTATAAATGGTTGGCTATGGATGATACTTGTAAGTAAGGGTTGGTTTGATGATACCAATATCAATGGCCTTGGTTAAATAATTGATAATGGTTTGGTTATTTGAAAATTGGTTTTAATTGGGCAATAATGGCGGGGGGTGTAGCTAAGTTGTAGAAGGTGGAGGTCCTGGCGGGACCAAAACTTGAAATTCATATTTGCCGATTTGAGGTTGACCTTAGTGACCGTGTGCATGATGTCATACTACATTTGGGGAAAGTACTAGTCATCTCATGGGATACTTCCCTGGTCGTGTGACTAAACGCACTAGGGCCCTTTCAGTAGGGAGAGTTGAACCCACTTAGTCCATGGGTGGTTTAGAACAGTAAAGCTACACAACCTAGGTAAAGGTTTTAAAGGCATGCTAATTCTCAGCAGGGTTATATATATATATATGGTTGTATTTATGTGGAGGTTTTACTTGGTTTTATAAATTGTATTATTTTATCCTTACCTTGAGATCATGCTAGCGGTCACTCACTAACCCTATTTACTGGCAACCGTATACCTACGCTATACAGGAACCGGTAATTTTACTACTCGTACGTAGTGATTGACTTGAGGATAACGCTGGAATAAAGTACTGAGTTTCCATCCTTTCGGAAGGCATCATTCACGTTATAGATATTTCAAGAAATTTTGACATTAATTTTGGCTATGGTTGGGGGCATGTCCCAACCGAACTTTATTATTCTTTTGGTTAGACGATTTATGATACTTTTATGGTTTGGAATAGGCAGGGATTGATATTGGTGTCGGTCTTGGCATTGGAATAAACTGGGAGGCTGGCATCATTGGATATAATTTCTCACTATTCTGTCATACTTCATTTTGGAATTAATTATATTATGTTTTAGAACATCCTTGGTTATGGCCTGGTTTATGGCCCTTGTTTTGGTATGGTTTGGCATGGTTGGATTATTGGTATGGAAGGTTTAGACTCGGTTGGGTCGGTGATGGTTGTGACCTTATTACAGAGTCTTTATGTGAGATGTTATATTATATTATTACATGGTAAAAATTCAGCCAACTCAGGGTAGGAGGATGGAGGTTGGTTGGGTAATGGGGGTGGTCTCTGGTCCTGATCGGACTAAGGACGCCTATTTTGAAAAGGCCCCAGGGCGAGTCGTGTCACTGTTGTAATAGATATTCTATCTTTCTGACATATAGTTTATCTGTTGCAATAGGTTAGTCATCTATTGCATTATGCATCTGTTTATATCTAGGTATATCTGTTGCAATAGAGGGAAGACTTGTATGATAATTTCCTACAATGACCTACATGTTGCAACATATTCTAAATCTGTTTGATATTTTCCAATAGATATGTTATTTGTTGCAACAAATACCTCATCTATTGCAATATTTGAATCTAGTTTCCATTTCAATTAATTAGTTTAAATCTAAGGAAAAAATAAAATTCATGGACAAATAAAATTATTGAAGCCTTCAGAAATTACATAAAATAAATCAACAAATAAATAAAATATAAGAAAATTATTATGGGTATAGATCTCAATAAATAAATTAATAATTTAAGTTTTGATACCAACAATTCCTACTGAGAGGTGAGGTTATTACTTTAATAGATTCCAGATATAAAGATCTACTCAATATGGACAAATAGTTCTTCATCTGGTGCTATGGAATTTGGCTTTGGTCATCATGGATCTTTAATGTCACTTGCGTATGGTTTTTGCACTTTTGCTTTTTTGTATTTCCATAAAAGAGTAGCACATTGTCAATGTTTTTCAATAGTGGCTTCTACTGTGTCATCCACTAGGAAATTCAGAATTGTTAATGCTAATCATAGAGATACAAAAACATAGAAAAGTATAACTTATCTATTTTAGCTAATCAAATAGGTCTTTCTTTTGTTTTAAATTGTCTCAAACATATTATCTTTCTGTTGCAACAGATGAATCTTCTATTGAGAAAAATTAAAACATGAGGAAAACCTGTTAGTCAATTTCCAGTGGATGACCCATCTAATGTAGCATATAACTCATCTGTTTGGAAAAACCAAAATAGTCGGAAGTCTTGATTTAATTTGTCCAAACAGATAGCCCATCTGTTACATCAGATAGGTTATCTGTTGGTACAAGTAAAAATGGTACGAAGAGCTGTTTGATTTTTTAAAATAGATGAGATATATGTTGCAACAGCTACTGCATTTGATGCAACAGGTTAGTCAACTATTGCAACAAATGTATATATTTATTTGATAATTTTCAGTAGATGTGTCAGTTGTTGAAATAGATATGTGTTTGTTTGTTAGTTGGAACAGATGATATATATTCACCTTCTTCAGATTATGCTGCTCTCCCGTGGCCCTTGTACAGTGTTTAATAGTGCAACACAAAGACAGAGGAGTTGCAATTTCATTTTTTGGGGTGCTTGATAATGCCTTGAAAATTACTTTCCTTCTCCTTTTAGCATTAATATCTAATGGAGTGGATAGATATGAAATCCTCTTTGATGGAATGACACCCTTATTAGATGTCAATTCATTTACAGAAGCAGTTAATGCATTAATAATATTAATCACTCCATCATGTTTCGCCTTGCAGTTTTGACATTTGCATACAGAACATTTGCTAGGAGGGTAAAATCTATATAACTAGTATGATCATACACATAATGGTTTATTATTTCAAAATGTGTAATAGGAACACCACTATCCCCAACAGCAAGACTACTGCCATGACCAACAGCTCAGTCACCACTAACACCATCAACAACAATAAGCCCACCCTCCAAAATTATTTTTCTTATGATGATTGTTAATCTAAGTAATTTCTTTTTTGTTCAGTTAATGACCTTAGGGTCCGATAAAGTTTGCACAGACCGTAAACTAAGAAAAATGGAATCTTCAACTCTGAATTTGTCGGAACAAAGCGATGGATGCATAATCTAAATAAATCAGTACATATATTAGAATGATGGTTAGATCATTCAAAAAAAAAATCATTAATTAAATAAAAAATTAATTTGAATTAGACTTACTGCATCCTTTGAGGATAGGGGTGGGGGCGGTTGAAGAGATCAAGAAATTTTACACTTTTATCAATTTTGGCCAATAACCATCTCAGGATTCTTGAACAAAAAACTTTTTCCCGGTAGTTCACTTGTTGTCTCAAATAAGGAATGAATTCGAATGCCCAATACTATAAAATAACACCAATAAATCAAAAGTATTATTCAATAAAATAAAAATGAATCATAATAAAAGAAGTATTTACCATGAAAGTCCATGGAAACCCTTATAAGTTGACTATATTTGGCGTTAACAGAGTCAAGAAATATTTGACAGTCATTTTTAAGCTTTCATAACCCTAAGGATAGATATTAAATGCCTCAAGATCCTCGGATAGCTTTATTAAATAAAGAGGTATGTTGTTGTTAACGTCTCTCGCGCAAAGAATATTATGTATAAACCAAAGCAGGCATAATGATTGCTTGTGCTTCTTTGAAAGTCTTTTACCTTTCAATGCTTCTATCAAATTTTTGTTTTTGAAGCCTGAACCAATAAGGGACACAGAGTCATCACCATTACTTGACTTGCCTTTGTTTTTGTCTTTGCTTTTTCTTGGGTGAGCGAGGTTCATTTTTTGGAGTTAGAATAGGTATAACTTGATAAGAAAAAGGAGGATAATATTTTAGTCTAGTAACTATGACTAACTCTTTCCATCCAAATCAAATAGGCATGCCATAGTAATTTATCCATACCTCATCCATCTTATCTTTATTTTCATACATAAACCTAAGCTTGAGAAGATCATATATATTTTTATTTAAAAATGAGCATTCTTTTCCTATGACAAATCAAGATATTGCCCAAAGAAGCTTTCCTTGAAATAAGCATCCAATTTTTGTTCTTGAAGTATTTTTCGAAAGAAGTCAAAAGATTTTTTCAGGGCTGACTTAATCAAGAAATCACCAGTTAAATCGGTACCACCATCGCACTGTATTCTGACAGAATAACTATCAATGCTAAAGGTTTTGACCAACTCTTTAGTGGGAGGGATATTAGTATTTGGATCATATCTTTTGAAATATTCCTTATCCCCATATTTATTATCTTCTGCTTCTAATTGAGATATCGCTTGTAAAACAAGCTCATAGAATGGTGGATATAGCCTAGCTGATTCACTTGTTCCTTTACTTGTACTTGATTTGATTTCTTTTATTTTAGGAGACATATTATCTAAAAATAATAGAAAAATAAAAAAGATTATAATTAATTAATGCATCGTTAAAAAGGATAACAGTAAATCTAACATGTACAACAGTAAACTAGTAGTTCCAATAGATCACACATCTGTTGCACTAGGTATATTATCTTATGAATATCTAAATAACCTGTCGGACCGGATGAGAAATCTATTAGAAACAGTTCCAACAAATTACTCATATGTACAAACAGATGGTTGGTCTGTGCAATAGATCAAACATTTATTGCAATGTATGAGTGATCTATTGGAACTGTTATCAACTTTCAATATTGTTTAGATTTCCTCCAACAGAAGGGTCGTCTATCATAATAGATGAATGATCTATTGGAAAAAAAATCAAATCTTGGACATGTCGTCCTGTTGAAATAGTTGATAGGATTTTATCCAATAGATGGTTCATCTGTTGCATTAGATGATTAATTCGATAGTAAATTTGTTATATTAGATGGTTAATCTGTTGCATTAGGTTTTTAATCCGATAGTTTCTCTATTGTATCAGATGGTAAATATGTTGCATCTAATAGTTAATTTGTTGCATTAGATGGTTAATCTATTGCATTAAATTTTTAATCTAATGGTTTCTCTATTGCATCAGATGATAAATCTGTTGCATTAGATGGTTAATCTGTTATATCAGATTTTTAATTTGATGGTAAATCTATTACATCATATGGTTAATTTGTTGTATCCAATGGTTAATCTATTGCTTTAGATGGTTAATTTGTTGCATCATATTTTTAATTTATTGCATTAGATTTTTAATCCAATGGTCCCTCTGTTGCATCAGATGGTTATTATGTTGCGTTAGATTTTTAATCTGATGGTTCCTCTGTTGCATCAGATGGTAAATCTATTGCATCAGATGGTTAATCTATTGCATCAGATGGTTAACCTGTTGCAAGAAAAAACAGTAGCAAGATTTTGTTCAATAGAACAACAACAATATCACCATTTAAAATCAAATGCACCATTTTTACCAATAACAAATCAACCCAGCAATGGACACAACACCAACATTGTTGTTTTGTTTGTACAAATAAAATAATAAAAATCAAACTTCAAAAAATGCAACAAACAACAAAAAATCAAATTTCACTCTATAAAAAGAAGAGAAGAAATATAGGAAATTAGGATTTTCTTCAGACCATATTTCAAATTAAAGCAACAAATATTGAAATTGTTAATCAATATTATAAGAGAAATTGGCTTAACTTCCTCTTTTTCTTCAAAACTAAAAAACCATAATTTTTTACCTGTGAATGAAGAAAAGGGACGATGAAGAACTTAAAGATGTTATGGCCGGAGACGTCAATTGACAGTTGAAAGTCAAAAAGAAACTTGAAGCCCAACTATTTATCGCCGGAGGTTGAAGTCGCCAGGGATTGAAGGGAGAAATTTGCAGAACTGTTGGATGAGAGAAGTTGAGAGAAACTATTGAGAGAGAGGGGAGAGATAGTTGATTTAGAGAGGAGAGTGGTGTGGGTTGATTTGTATTTTTAAAAGATTAGAAAGTTTTAAAAATATTAATCAAGTTCACAATTAACTTAATCAAGTTTCCTAATTATGTTTGGCCCTTAGTCAATGTCACTATTCCTTCATTCAAGACTTAAATGATTCCTTTCCTTCAATTTTCTCAAGTTACTTTATTATTATGACTGAGGCGTCTTCTCATTTATATTTGTACTGAAGCTTCTTTTAATTAATTTATACTTGTAATAGTAGAATATTTCCTCCATTTTATTTTATTTGGTTCTATTACTAAAAATAGTTTTTTCAATTTACTTATCTAATTTATGAAATTTTAACAATTTAAAATATGTAAAAAAAAATATCTAACATATTTGATACACTTTCTCAAATATTCCATCAAATGCCACATAAATTGGGATACAATAATAACATATAGTATCTGAAAATTATGTAAAATTACTATAAATCCATAATTAACAACTTAAAATATTTAAAAATCATACAAAAAATTTGAGTGACTTTCTAAATTTCATCTGTCCTACATACATCGAGATAAAAAAAGTAACATACATTGCGCTCGTGCTGGCACAAGCTCCAATATCTAGTTAATATAATAATAATAATAATAATAATAATAATAATAATAATAATAATAATAATAATAATAATAATAATAATAACAATAACAATAATATTAATAATAATAATAATAATAATAATAATATTGATTTAGTATATATTTGTTTGTCTTCGTCATCAACCTAATTTTTGTTTGTAAAAATGCTAGTCACACACATATATATTTAAAGCGTGTCTTTTATCACAAGTAAAAACTTAAAAGATAAATAGTGCGTCATGCTTTCATTTAAAAGTTATTTCCTCAAGACAAATATAGTAATTGTAATGATATTCGCAACTTAAATGTGCAGATGAGAAGGAATAACCTAAAATTATGTGATTAAGATTTACTTCTGTTAAATTGAAAATAATTTTACGTATATGATAAATTCAGGAAAAATAGAATTAGATTTTTCTCAATATTGAAGAACATATATTTTTTCGTTGGTTCAAAATTTTAATATTAGTTTATCCCATATTTTGAATATCTAATCTTAAATTTTTCTTTTTAAACTGAACTCTGTAATGGTATGCTCTTCTTTTTGGCATTCCATGGTCACTTGATATTTATTCTGAATTAAATCGAAATTAAAGGACTAAATATCAAGATAATAACTTAAATGACTATCATTTGAGATTAATAACAAATAATGATTTTGTTTATTATCCTAAAATGTCTTTGATGAAGGACAAAAACATCAGTCAATTAGCAACGACATACAATACCATGTTGATTCTTTGATGATATTCATTATGGATTAGGCTGAACTAATTAGTTGTGGTTCAAACTTTATATGACTAAAATTTCAAACATATAACTTTCAAATCTGGATTATATTTCTCCTATCAATAATTAGATTTAATCAGCTAGAGCTTAATTAAAGGGAAAGGTGGATGTTTAATCATCTGATATTTTATTTTTATTTTAAGGGAATTATGTATTTATTTAAAATTCTAATCGTGAAAGACTGTTGACTAATTGAAATTTGATTCAATTAATATACAATCATCCCCTTAAACTCATCAAAATATTCCATTTGGATACATGAACTAAGTCTTATTTTAACTGAACAACTCAACTCATAATAGAGCATTTCGGTTAGAAACATATGCCTAACCGAATTATGAAAATAAATATGCATGTTTTTATCCATCTATTAGGTAGTTAAGTTAACAACATACAATATTCATTTCTTTTAATTATACACTTATGCCTTGGTGTGTCATAAAACATCATACATTTTCTTACTTGAAATTGATGTTTATAAATAAAGGAGACATCATATTTTATGTGGTTAATATAACCATCTATTTGAGTGTCTAGTGAAATACCCGACAAGTTTAAAGGGTTGGCTACTTATTAAGCCTATAACTTACTTCAGAAAATTGAAGGAAAGTTGTCATTTAAGTCTTGAATTAAGGATTGGTAACATTGACCAACTTAAAGGGTCAAACATAATTAGGAAACATAATTAAGTTAATTGTGGACTTGATTAATATTTTTAAAATTTTTTTAATTTTTTCGAAAATACAAATCAACCCACACCCCTCTCCTCTCCAAATCAACTGTCTCTTTCCTCTCTCTCTCTGGATAGTTTCTCCCAACCAATAGTTCTGCAAATTTCTCCTTTCAATCCTCGGTGACTTCTACCTCTGGCGATAAATAGTTAGGCTTCGAGTTCCTTTTGAAATTTCAACCGCCAATCGACGTGACAGCCTTGCTCTCCAGCCATAAGAGCTTCGAGTTCTTCATCATCCCTTTTCTTCTTTCACAGGTAAAAAATTATGCCATTTTTAGTTTTAAAGAAAACTAGGAACTTGAGTCAACTTTTCTTCTAATATTGGTTAATAGTTTCAATATTTGTTGCTTTAATTTGAAATGTGGTCTGAATAAAATCCTAATTTCTGGCATTTCTTCTCTTCTCTTTTCAGAATGAAATATGATTTTTTGTTGTTTGTTGTATTTTTTTGAAGTTTGATTTTTTTTGTTTGTATTTGTTTAAACAAAGCAATGATGTTGCTATTTTTGGTGTTGCGCCCGTTGCTGGATTGATTTGTTCTTGTTCTTGGTAAAAATGGTGATATTGTTGTTGTTCTATTGAATAAAATCATGCTACTATTTTTTTGCAATAGATTAACCTTCTATTGTAGGAGATTAACCTTCTGATGCAACAAATTAACCATCTAATACAACAGATTTACTATCGGATGCAACCGAGGAACTATCAGATCAAAAATATAATGCAACAGATTAACCATTCAATGCAGCAGATTTACCATCGGATTAAAATTTGATGCAACAGATTAACCATCTAATGTAATAGATTTACCATCGGATGCAACTGAGGAACGATCCACTTAAAAATCTGATACAACAAATTAACCATCGGATGAAATAGAGAAATCATCTTATTAAAAATCTGATGCAATAGATTAACCATGTGATGAAATAGATTTACCATCTGATGCAATGGAAGAACCATCAAATTAAAAATCTAATGCAACATATTAATCATCTAATGCAATAGATGAACCTTCTGTCGGATAAAATCCTATAAACTATTCCAATAGGACATGTCCAAGACTTGTTTTTTCCAATTGATCATTCTTCTGTGGCAATAGACAATCCTTCTGTTAGAAGAAATCTAAACAATAATGATACTTCATAACAGTTCCAACATATCACTTATATGTTGTAACAGATGTGTGATCTGTTGCACAGACCAGTCATTAGTTTCATTAGATGAGTGATCTATTTTTATTATTACAATAGGTTAGTTATATATTGTAACAGATAACTCATATGTTGCAACAGATATGTGATTTATTGCACAAACCAATTATCTATTTCAACAGATGAGTGATCTATTTTTATTGTTGTAACAGATTACTTATCCGTTATAATAGGTTAGTTATATGTTGCAACAGATAAACTACCTGGTGCAATAGATGTGTGATTTGTTGGAACTATTATTTTACTGTTGTACATGTTAGATATATTGTTATCCTTTTTTAATAATGCATTAATCAATTATAATCTATTTTATGTTCCTATTATTTTTAGAGTATATGGATCCTAAAATAAAATAAATTGAATCAAGTCCAAGTAAAGGGACAAGTGAAGCAGGTAAGCTACATCCACCACTCTATGATCTTGCCTTTCAAGCGTTCTCTCAATCAGAAGTAGAAGATATTAAACATGGGGATGAAGAATATTTCAAAAGAGATAATTTAACTTCTAATAGCCCTTCCATCAAAGAGTTGATCAAAACCTTCAACATTGATAGTTATCTTGTGAGAATGCAGTGTGATGGTGCCACAAATTTAACGGGTGATTTCGTAGTTAAGTCAGCCATGGGAAAATCTTTCAAAACCTTCAGAAAAATACTTCGAGAACAAAATTTGGATGCTTATTTCAGGAACAACTACTTTGGGTAATCTCTTGATTTTCCAGAGGACAACAATGATCGTTTCTAAATGAAATTGGTATATGATCTTCTCAAGTGTAGATTTATATATGAAAAAAAAAAGATAAGATGGATGAGATATGGATAAATTACTGTGGCATGCCTATTTGTTTTGGTTGGAAGGAGTTTTCCATAGTTACTGGATTAAAATATTATCCTCCTTCTTCTTAAGTTATACCTATTCCAACCCAAAAAAAGTACCTCACACACCCAAAAAGGCAAATACAAGTCAAGTGATCATGAAGACTTGGTGTCCCTTGTTGGTATAAGCTTCAAAAATAAAAATTTGATAGAAGTATTGAAAGGTGAAAGAATTTCAAAGAAGCAAAAACAATCATTGTGCTTGATTTGGTTTGTACATAATATTCTTTGAGCGACAGACGTTAACAACAACATACTACTTGGTTTAATAAATATCTCTGAGGATCTTGAGGCATTTAACAACTATCCTTGGGGTTATGAAAGCTTAAAAATGATTGTCAAATATTTATTGACTCCATTAAAGTCAAAGACAGTCAACTTATATGGCTTTTCATGGGCTTTCATGATAAATATTTCTTCTATTATGATATGATTTATTTTTTTTATTTAATAATTCCTTTGATTTATTGGTGTTTTTATAGGCTTGATCATTTGAAGCCATTCTTTATTTGAGACAACAAGAAAACTACCAGGAAGAAGTTTCTTGTCCAAGAATTCTGAGATGGTTGTTGGCCAAAACTGATAAAAATGCAAAATTTCTTGATCTCTTCAACCCCTATAAGGATACAGTTAGTATAATTATAATTAAGTTTTTATTTTAATTAATAATTTTTTGAATGATCTAATCATCATTCTAATATATATTCTACTTAATGTTAAATTATGCAGCCGTTGCTTATTCCGACCAATCGAGCATTGAAGATGTCATTTTTTCTTACTTTACAGTCTGTGCAAACTTTATAAGACCCTAAGGCCATTGACAGAATAAAAAAATTATTTGGAGCATCAACAATCACAAGAAAAATAATTTTGGAGGGTCGTCTTATTATTGTTGATGGTGGTAGTGGTAATGATGCTGCTGTCGGGGATAATGATGCTCCTCTTATAGTTTTTCAAACATTATGATTATAATCATATTGGTTATACAGATTTTACCCCTTCTAGCGAATGTTCTGCATACAAATGTCAAGACTGCAAGGCAAAACATGATGGAGTGATTAATACTATTAATAAATTAACTGCTTTTGTAAAGAAATTGACATCTAAGAGACGTGTCATTCCATCTAAGAGAATTTCCTATCCATACACTCCCCTAGAGATTAAGGTGGCTAAGAGGAGAACGATAAAAATTTCCAAGACATCATCAAGCATTAAAAAAGTAAAATTGCAACTCCTCTGTCTTTGTCTTGGACCTTTGATCAATGTACAAGGGCCACAGAAGAGCAATATGAGCTGAAGAAAGTGAATGTGTATCATCTATTCCAACAAACAAACAGACACATATCTGTTTCAATAGATGATACATCTATTGAAAATTATCAAACAGATATATTCATCAATTGCAATAGTTGTCTAACCTATTGCATCAGATACATTATCTATTGTAATAGCTGTCTAACTTGTTGCATCAGATGTGTTATCTGTTGCAACATAAGTCCGTTTGTTTCAACAAATCAAATAGGTATTCGTACTATTTTAATTTATCCCTACAAATGAGTCATATATTGCAATAGATAGGTCTGTTGGTAATTATCATACAATTCTTTTTTACCTGTTCGAATCTATCCCAATAGATAATCCATCAATTGCAACATATAGATAATCTGTTGTATATCTGTGATTAGCATTGACAATTCTAGCTTTCCAGGTGGATGTCATAGTAGAAGATACTGCTGAACAACATAATACCATAGTTGATAATCCATCAATTGCTTCTAAAGAAGAAGAAAAAGTGGAGCATTTCAGTTCGGGAGAACGAAAGAATTACCCATTTAAAGGGTTCAATATCTCAAATGAGGCTCTAAAAATACTAACAAAGTTGATCAACGACTATTCAAAATAGATTGCCAATGGTCTTTTAGAGCATCATGTAGAAGGTATATAAATCATTTATAAAGATATTGATTTATACAGCTCCTGTTGTAAAAACATGACATTAACACATATTAATCATATAGAAAACAAAATGATGAACACAACAAAGTGAACAAATCGGGTCTTGGTTTTGATATATTCGACTTTGTTGTTGCACATCGCAAAATAAAGGATTGGTTCTATTTTATGTCACAGCCCCAAACTTGCTAGAATGATGAGGTTTAAATGCCATACATATTAATATTAATTAATACTTTATTTAGTTGTATCTTTGTATTAATTTTATTGTCACATAATCTAAAATGTTTGATAATTTGTGCAACACATTGATGCTATATTTTACTATCTTCGAAAGAAGGCCAAGTTGCAAATACAAGAGCAATATAGATACACAATAGACAATTCTTTGTACAAAGTTTACATGCAATAATTCATATGATAGTTTGTAATGCCCCAAATCTAGTACCCAGAATACTACACGATTCTCATGACCCTGAAGGACCACAAGCTAACCCATGAATGATATCTGTACCTGAACACTGCATAATATACTATATAAATGCAAAAATAGTAGGTTGAAACATGTCATAAGGTTCAAAACTGATAAACGTCTAATAAAACCATATCTGAATAATGTGGTACGACAATACCAAAACTAAAACAATGCCTGAAAATATATAGTCTGGAAACACTGTAGTTTGAAAGCCTCAAAATTGTCTGAATAAGGAGTTGATGAAATATGTCCCCAACTAACTCCAACTACTAAAGTAAACTAAGTAATGAAGAAATAAAGTAATGATCATGTCCTCGAAGGATGAAGACTCACTGCTAACTCTGACAGCTGAAACTAGAATACTACTAATGCTCTAGAGCTTGTACTTCTGAACGTATAGTATAGAATAAAACACCATAGTGCAAATATGTCAATACGATTTAATGTACTGGTATGCATGCGAGGTAGGCAGAATTCAAAGGGTTCAAATGCATGAACAATGCTAACTGATTTTATAACATAAATGTGAGAATACGTGCATGAATAAGTAATTGTGACTGAATTTATGATGGTATTGTCTACTGAGTTTGATTACTGATAACATGAGTCACTGACAACCGATATAACTGATACTGAGCGACTGTATCTGACAAACTAGGTTCTGATAGAACTACTGAGTTCTGTACTGTTCTGAGTTGATTGTATATGTCAGTCCTAAAATTCTGAAGAACTATCTGTGTTCTATTACTAAGATTGAGTATGAAACTGTAACTATGGGAAGTAGTCATCTAACCAAAATTCCATAAATAAAGCAATATAGCTAGGTTGGGGTCAAATTCTTAACCCTAATTGGAAGGGTGTCAATACCGCACCACTAGTAAAGACAAGCTGTGGGTGACCCTTATCTAATAGTGTCCCCAAAAGAGAACGGTGGGACCCTCACCTGACAGTGTTTAACCAGCTCATCAACCCTCATTTGTCAGTGTTAATGTCTCAACCTATGCTGGCTATATAGTTCTGGAATGCAAGGATTACTTCTAAGGATCACACCCTCAACTGTTAGTGTGTATCCTTATCCTTGGGTTTACTCGGTACTAAATCTTACTCCCATCTGAATAGACACTGAACTGAATTATACTGAGTTCATTAAGTTCTGTTGACTGATGGAATACTACTGAGATTACTAAAGTACTGCGTTTTCTGAGATTACTGGGATTACTGAGTTTACTGAGTTTTCCTGAGTCACATGACTGACTAAATTCTATTGAACATGGTTGACTGAGGATATCGTGAAAACATGACACTAGCTCTAGGAACACAACTAATTTTTTGGGTACAAGTATCCCCAGGACTTGATAGAAGAAAATTAACGTAGCATGACATTCTTGAATACATGACCATCATCAACAATCTATAATACAATAAGTTGGGGATTTCATGAAGTACATGGTTATCATAATCTTATGCATGGTAGGAATGGATATACTCAATGTCATAATTTTATACTCTAACATCATGAGCATTCTAACAAACATCTACATTGCACATCAATAGCGTGAGAGTAATTTGAACATAAGGGTAAAACATGAATCCTTCACTTAAGTCACAATTGAGTCATATTACATAATTTCTAGTAGGGTGCATGACATAGGGCATGGAATAATCATCAAATTAACATATCATAACCAACTAAAATTCATGGTTTTCAACTCACATGCTAACATATTTACATAAAAACTCATAAAGATTCTGACTTGGGAATTATACAACAACAATAACCACATGAACATAGTCAACACATAGCATGAATATCATAAATTCATAGTTTAAAACTTGATTCTTGGGATTCATGGACGAAAGGAATTCATGAATAAACTCTATGCACACCTGAGAAAGGAAACCTTGAAGGTTCCTGGAGTTCTTGGATGAATTTTTTGAGATTGACCTTGATTCTCAAGGGCTAAGGCTTTTTTTCTTAGGAGAGAATGTTCTTGATATTGGAGAAAAAGTAAATAATAAGTAGCCAAGGATGTTTTTTGGGATTAAATCCCACATCTGTGTAGAATAAAATCATAGGAAAAGACCCATTTAATCCTGGATGCGTATTTCAATTTTTGTGAAAATTTTTCGATCTGGACCCCTGACGCGACGCTATCGCACCGTGTCTCTGGAAAGTGACAACTAGAAAATTTCATGGTGGTGTGATGCGGTACAATCATGTTACCACCTTGGACGCGACCTAGAATCTCACCACGACGCGGTGGTATCGCGTTGGAACACTGGAAAAGGACAACTGTGAACTGGGACTTTGGTGCGATGTGCCACTATCACGAAGAAACACTGAAAATTGACAATTTTCGTTTAAGCTGGCTCCATGATGCGTTGATGCCTCAGGTGATACACTGTCTCACTAAAAAATCTCTAACTCTTCATCCAGGTGTCGAATTTGGACGAATTTGGTTTCAATGGAAAACTTATTGAATTTCCCACACAGAAAAAAGTTAATATTGAAAATTCCACATATATAAAAGTGTATTCATCTTTAAAGAAGTCTTTGACATCTTCGAGATAAATTTATGCTAGGTAGAAGTACGGGGTATTACATATGTATTGTCAACAACAGTCGGAAGTTTCCTAAAATAAGGAATTCTTGATTAACATCATCAAAGGTTTTATCATTCTAGCTGGCTTACCTTGGCATTAGGTCGATGAAGTTTATATTCTGATTAGTTATGGTGATGAATTCTATTGGGTGTTGGCTGTCATCGTTCTAAAAGAGAGGCACATCTGAGTTTATGACTCGATGTAGGGCAAAATATTGCCTACTTACCTTGAT
>NW_025851481.1:0-3949 GCF_002878395.1 Capsicum annuum | reverse complement strand
ACGGTAAATATACAGACATGAACCATGGGACAAAGAATATAATTTTACTATGCAAAGCACAAATTTCATAGAACTCTTCTGAAATGTTTTTCAATTCATCAGAAGTATAAGTTTCAAAAAATCAGGTTCTAAAGGTTTTCCATTTTTCAGAAAAAAATTCTTTTTGAATATATTTTCTTGCCTGAGAACCAGGGCTAAAATCAATAAGTTGTGTCATCATGGTTAAACAGAATTTATGTCAAAATCCATTTCAGATGAATTTTTCTAACATTCCTTCTACTTCCAAAATCACTGATAAAGATGAATATATTCTTTCCAAACCGTGTATTCAAAGACCCCCTGAAATAGATGGATTTGCAAAGGTCTCTCAGTTCATGCCAGTATTATTATTATTATTATTATTGGCTTCCTCTTACAACCCTTCACTTGTAGGCATATCACTTTCTTGATGCTAACTTTGACATCAACAATACTTAATCCAATGACCTAAAATCAATAGTCCGATTAATTCAGAATCACATCGATTTGACCCAAAAACAGTTCGTTCGCGTCGTTTGACTATCCAAACAACCTCGCCCCACCCCAATGACCCAGACTCCCCGCTCCTCAGCCTTCCTGGGAGCACCAGGTGTATTGTCGGCCTATTTCACGCCTGGACCCTGGACACACCCACGGAACCATGGACTATATAGCACACCGATTTGGCCCGAAAACATCCTGTTCGCACCGTTCCGCCCCCAAACAACCCCGCCCACCTCAAGCGAATTTGAACTTACTTTTTGAAAGAAACAGTGCATTTTTGCTATGTATTATAGTGAGTTTGAACTTACTTTTGAATGACTCGGTGCTATTTTGCGATGTATTACGAGCATTTTTGTGAATGGAGGTGCAATTTTGCAGGTAATGAGCAAATTTGAACTTCATTTGAGCAAACAGCTGCAATTTTTTGACGTATCATTATCGAATTTGAACTTATTTTTTGAATGAATCGGAGATATGGAGCATATTTGGAATATATATTGCATGAATAAGTGCAACTTGTCGACTTAACGAGCAAATTTGAACCAGTTTTTTTGAACAACAGATGCAATTTCATGATGTGACTCACGAAGTTGAAATATTTTTGAAATTATATGTGTATTTTTGGCGTTATATGATGGGCATTTTTGAACTTCTGTTGAATAGATAGATGCTATTTTGCACTGTAGAATGAGCAGATTTGAACCTTTTTCTAAAAAAATAGGTGCAATTGCGTGACCTTAAGTGTGGTTATATGATGTCTATAAATTCGTGTGTTTGTGAAATGGATAATTATGATGCACACACAGGTGCGACTATAGCGAGTAGGTCAGAGAATATGTGGATGTTCTATACCTGAAATTTATTGACATATTGAAGTAATGCAGATTCTAAGCAGGTAATCAATATTTATCGTATGTCTGGCAATGTTGATATACAATGTGCTATTCATTGATGTATGGAGGTAATCAAGATGTATGACTGCTGTACTGAACAGATATCTACATACACTATTGTTGGACAAGTGAGAGCTAATGAACTAGTGAAAAAGAAGGTTCTAAAAAGATGTATGGAGCTAATGAACTGTATATATATAAGTTTCCCTTGGAACGTATACTAGCTCCTAGTTTGTATACAATTTAACTGTTGAGATTAAATTACCTAGAATGATTCCATTGTCTAATTGCCCAATGTATAGGTATATAGGCGGTTTGCTAGCTCCGAGGATGTTCTCCTCTCCCTCTTGTCTCGATTGAGGGCTATGTTTCAAAATTTTACTTTTGAAGATGGGAATCAAGGAGAACAAGTAGTGAATCTCAAATAGAGGACTAGAAGTGTCTTATTCATTGAGCTGCATATGTTGATCTTATAAGCAGTATTTTTTGTTAAAGGATGTCGCTTATTCACTAACATTTGGATGGTATTGTTTTTTTTTCAAGACAAAATGAAATTCACCTATTTACTACATCAAATTGTGAACTTGTAGATGCTGTCACTGTATGATCACTCTTACTACAAAGATGAATTGGTCCTTGAAAGAAAGGCAACTATAAATCATCTCTTTGATCATTTTTGGAGCTTCTATCTCGACTATTATCTCTGATGAGCACAATGAAAGAAAACTACGTGTTGTATGGTCAACTAGCTTCTAAGATTTCATGCATGGACATAACAAAAATTCTTGCAGTACATGAGTGACAGAGTCTTGTACATAGAAAGAAAGCTATCTGCATTGAACAAGATTAAAGGCAAGATAAGACTCTGCTGACACTGTAAGCAACGTAAATTAATAATATATCGGTGTCGTAGTTAATAGAATCTCGGGAATCAACCATGAAATCACCACAACTTATTGGATGATCATGACAGCTTTCCTAGAGATAGCTCGTCCATGTAGTTTTTGTTGGATTGAGTTGCGTTTTCCTTCATCGAATGAAAGATTCAATTTAGTCTGCGGTGCTGACGAGAAATAATTTTCGTAGCCAGGGCTGAGAAACATTTTCTCAAGTACCGTTGCAACTGTCAGAACATAAAGAACAAGTCTCATCTCTGATTCTGTTCCATAAAATCCACCAAATGTAACTTGTTTTAGTTTATCGTGATACCAAGGCGATATATGAGGCCTTCTTCTTCCTCTTACATCATTTATTCTTCGCGATTTCTTTATTACCACCTGAGATCACAGTGAGAATGAGATAAACAATACGAGGTAGTTAAAGCAAAGCTAAACTGAACGAACGAACGAACACTGAAAGTAACTGCACTGTACAACAACATACCCCTATCCTTGCGGGGTAGAGATGTTGTTTCCGATAGAATAGTTGCACTATCTGCAGATTATTATTAAAAAAATCTATGCTCTTTCACATTATCAGTGAACTTATGAAAAGACCAAGGTGGACTTTACGTGTGAGTAAGATGTAAGTATGACCCTCCGTACTTATTATATGATATGATATAGTTGTATGATTACAAGTCAAATCATTAAAAGAAATGGTGTTAAGGTTGTTACGTCTTCACGCAACATGATACTTCTATTCAACTTTTGCATCAATGTAGCAATTCACTAAAGAGTAAATTCAGTTCACCACTAAAAAAATAGAGATTCTAAGTGCCTTTTTATTAAACAGACTTCAAATTAAGGAAGACCAGAAATTTCACATCCGCAGCAGCAGCACAAAATAACCATATAAGGGCAGTCCGGTGCGCTAAAGCTATCGCTATGCGCGGTGTCCGGGGAAGGGCCCCACCACCACAAGGGTGTATCGTACGCAACCTTACCTTGCATTTCTGCCAGAAGCTGTTTCCAAGGCTTGAGAACCGGTGACCTCCTGGTCACATGGCAGCAGCAACACAAAACAACCAAATAAGTAAAAGAAGAATAACTCACCACCAAATTGAAATTTCGGAGAAGAGGACAAGAATCCAAGAGTTCGGATGGTTCAACTAAATGTAAAACCTCATAATTGGAAATAAGTGTCAAGCTTAATGTCCTAAGGCTTCTGAACGTCTCAATCTCTGTTGGGATCTCTACTGGGGAGTAGTTTACCTGACATGAAGATATAACGATGGAAAAAAAACTCACTTGATTAGGGTAATCAAAATGACAAATAGAAAAACTTTGAGAATACACGACAATGTTAAATTAATACCTCATCAGCAAACGCACCGAGGGTTAAAGATTTAACCTGATCATCTAAATCTCTTGCACCACGACTAAATATGTATGAATTTGACCACCAAGGACAAACCGTTACATTTTCCAGCGTGGGAACAAATGAGAAAAAAAATCTTACATTGTTCCATACCATACACTCGAGCGTATGAAGATATTCAGCATGAAGATCAATTTCTTTCCCTCCATCACACCTCCAAATAACAACTTGTTTTACTGTACCAGCGAGTCGTAGCTTATAAGGAAGTTTAGAAT
>NW_025851480.1:0-24079 GCF_002878395.1 Capsicum annuum | reverse complement strand
AAGTATGTTGTTTTTTTTGAGAAATAAGATGAAACAGAATTTTAAGGTCAAGTCCCCCGACTTCATGAAGTGTCCTTAAGGAATAATTTCTCTCACTGTACCTGAGGTTATGGAATCTTCCGCCCAGGATAAAATGACATTTAACCCAACAAAAGTGGTATCTCAAATTTTTAGATTCGTCGAACTCACTCAATAGTTAATGATCACAACGAGTTTTTAAAGATATGAAGAGTGTTTTTGCTATCAAAAATTATATCTATACCTGAGGAATATATAAGGTATTTATTTTCTTTAATGTATCATTTTGGAAAGGATGCATTCGTACAGCAAAAAAACACGTATTCAGTACAGTCATATCACCTGCGCCCAGTCTGTGCTGACCTGCGCTCAGTCTGTGACCGCAGGTGATACTGTCCAATTCCAGTGGCTATCTACATTGCATCAACGCACACAGGTCGCGTACCTGTGTTGCATCTACACCTGCAGGTCACGTTATTGCACGAACCAGTATGCATTTTTCCTCGAAGGGTCGCATCCCTTTGAGATGCATTGCGTATGAGTTTGCATGGCATCCGAAATGCGCCCGCACTTTGAGAAATATAATTCTATCAGATTTTTGGATTAAAATTTCACTTTTACAACAAGTTTCAAATAAAATTCTTCTAAAAAGATAGATCTCATTGATCGATCATTTGACAAATCCATGTCTAAATCCAAATCCAAAGTCGAAGCCGAGCCGAGCCGAGCCGAGCGACGACGACGACGACGCGAGGAACCACCTTGTTCTTGCCTCACTTACTATGTGGAGTAAGTGTTCCTTATTATAAAAACTTAAAAGTTCCCTTCTTCCATCAATGTGGGAGATTTAGTGAACTTTCCATTAAAAGAGTATACTTTCATTTTTGTCTCTCTTTTCGTTCACTATTTTCCCTTCATTTTCCATTCATATATACAACTTGAACCTAACAATCCCCACATGAATGGGAAATGACTATCTTTTAAATAATTTATGGATGAGCATGTGATCATTTAGCAAAGACTGATTGCATCTGGTGAAGTAGGTTTCCCTTTGAACTTTTCGTAGTGAACATGCATCGGATGCACTCGGTCATTCGGTCGATTTTATAGCTTTTAACTGTCGAGCTTTAATGTACACCTATATAATATATGTCACACAACCAGCCTTTTACTGTTTATGGTTCTCATGATTTTGTTCTTTTCAGCCATGAACATGTCCCAATTTTATGAGAGCTTAGAGAATAGGCCTTTACTAACATTCTTCTTAAAGTGGCTTCCACATCGCCTCACATAGGTGATTTCTAAACGTTCAATCTTGTATATTAAACTATTTGGTCAAATCTACCAAATTTAGATAATCATTAAAAGACTTTTCACCTTAAGGTTTATCCTTGTTTACTAAACATTGTCTATATTATGAGAATGGGTTGGTATGTTGACAACGTTGAACCTGTCAGACACAACTTTGTTTGATCTCCATGAACCTAGCTCTTAGGATCTCCAGTTTGCTAGGTAGAGTTACCGCCATTCTGACTTGTCCTAGGCCTTAAACCCATTCCCTTGGATATCCTCTCAACTCCTTCTCTAGACATGCCTTTTATACATGGATCCAACATATTATCCTTTGTCTTCATATAGTCAATAGTGATAATTCCACTAGAGAGAAGTTCTCTAATGGTATTATGTCTTGGTCTTATGTGATGAGATTTACCATTGTACATTATGCTTCATGCCTTACCTATTGCCACTTTGCTATCACAGTATATACATACTGGTGTCACTGGTTTGGGCCAATAAGGAATATCTTACAAGAAATTTTGAATCCATTCTTCTTCTTCTCCGGCTTTATCCAATATGATAAATTCAGATTCCATTAAAGAGCGAGCAATACATATCTATTTGGATGATTTCCAAGAGACTGCTCCTCCACCGATAGTAAATTCATATCCACTCGTGAATTTTACTTTGTTCGATCCGATGATCCAATTTGCATCACCATATCCTTCAAGTACCACGGGATATTTATTATAATGCAAAGCATAGTCTTGAGTGTATTTAAGATACCCCGAAACTCTTTTCATTATCATCCAATGAGTTTTATTGGGATTACTCGTGTACCGACTCAACTTACTAATATCACATGCTATGTCTGGTCATGGATAATTTATTATATACATTAAAAATCCCAATACTCTTGCGTACTCTAATTGTGAGTCACTTTCACCTTCTTTCTTTTGAAGTGCAAAGCTCACATCCAATAGAACCTTGACAATACCAAACTCTATATACTTAAATTTATCAATTACCTTGTTGATATAATGAGACTGTGACAATGTTAACCCTTGTGGAGTTCTATGAATTCTTATTCCTAAGATTACACCGCAACTCCATGGTCTTTCATATGAAACTTGCTCTCAAGCGCTCGTTTTGCAGCATTTATGTTAGTAATGTCTTTACTGATGATCAACATATCATCCACATACAAACGAATAATGACTTGGTAATTTAGAGTGTCTTTCATGAAAACATATTTATCACATTTTTTATCTTGAACTCGTTTGCCAATATGGTTTGGTTAAACTTCGCATGCCGTTGTTTAGGTGTTTGCTTTAGTTCATACAACGACTTAATATGTTTACATACCTTATACTCTTTTCCTGGAACCACAAAACCCTCGGGCTATTCCATGTAAATTTCTTCCTCCAATTATCCATTTAGGAAAGCTATTTTTACATCCATTTGATGGATTTCAAAAACATACACCACCGCCAAGGTAATTAACATTCGAATCAATGTTATCCTTGTTACTGGAAAGTATGTATCAAAGTAATCAAGACCTTCTTTCTGTTTGAAGACTTTTACTACAAGTCTTGCCTTGTATTTGTCAATAGTACCATCCGTTTTTATTTTCCTTTTGAAGATCCATTTAGAACCTAAAGGTTTATTTCCTGGAGGAAGATCAACCTAATCCCATGTATGGTCACTTAATATTGAATCAATCTCACTATTGACTGCCTTTTTCCAAAAGGATAAGTCTAACAATGACATCGCTTCTTTAAAAATTTGAGGCTCATTTTCTAAGAGAAATATTACAAAGTCTGATCCAAATGAAGTTGATGTTCTTTGAAGTGTACTATGTCTTGGATTCTCATCATTATGTACATTCTCACTTGGTTCATCTCGAGGTCGTTTGGACCCCCCACTAAACTATTCATGTCTAATTTTATACGGATAAATATTTTTAATAAATTCAGCATTATTTATTCAATTATCAATTTTTTATTAATATCCAAATGTTCAGATTATTGAACCAAAAATTGACATGCTTTACTGCTTTTAGCATATCCTATGAACACGTAGTCCACCGTCTTAGGTTCTATCTTTACCCTTTTTGGCATAGGTACATGGACCTTCGCTAGACACCCCCACACTTTGAAATATTTCAAGTTGAGTTTGTTTCCTTTCCATTTTTCATAAGGAATTGATTGTGTCTTCCTATGGAGAACTCTATTGAGTATTTGGTTGGCTGTAAGGATAGCCTTCCCTCACAAGTTTTGCGATAAACCTGAACTTATAAGTAAGGCATTCATCATTTCCTTCAAATTTTGGTTTTTTCTTTCCGTGATTCCATTAGATTGAGGTGAATATGGGGCCGTAGTTTGACAGACAATTCCATTCTCTACGCATATTTCGGCGAAAGGAGATTCGTATTCTCCACCCCTATCACTTTTTATAGTTTTGATCTTTTTCTCTAACTGATTTTCAACTTCAGTCTTGTGTTTCCTAAACGCATTTATTGCTTCATCCTTACTATTTATCAAGTAGGCATAACAATATTTAGTGCAATCATCAATAAAAGTTATGAAATACTTTTTCTCACCACGTGATGGTGTTGACTTCATATCATAAATATCAATGTGTATTAAGTCTAAGGGATTGGAATTCCTTTCTACGGACTTATACGGATGCTTAGCATACTTTGATTCCACACACATTTGACACTTTGATATTTTACACTCAAAGTTTTGCAAAACTTCTAAGTTAATCAGTTTTCACAATATTTTGTAATTGACATGTCCTAAACGTTCATGCCAAAATTTATCAGACTCAAGCAAATAATAAGAAGTAGAACTTTTATTGATTTCAATAGTCATTACATTCATCTTATATAGGCCCTCAGTGAGATAGCCTTTTCCTACATACACTTCTCATTTGCAAATTATAATTTTTCTGGAAACGGTTACATATTTGAATCCATTTTTGTCTAGAAGTGATACAAAAATCAAGTTCTTTCTTAACTTCGATACATACAGGACATTGTTGAGTGTCAACACTTTGCCTAAAGTCATTTTCAAGTGTACTTTTCTTATTTCTCCTACTTTTACAGTAGCAGAGTTAGCCATGTAGATTTTTTCTTCTCCTTGAGCCAGAGCGAACGTTGCAAACAAATCTTTATTAGCACAAACATGGCGGGTGGCATCGGAATCCGTCCACCATTCACGAGGATTTTCCACCAAGTTGCATTCGGAAAGCATAGCACACAGATAATCTATTTTTTCTTGGACTTAGCCACATTTGCTTGGTCCTTTTTCTTGCCTTTCTAAGTGGCCTGACAATTTGTTGATTTATGGCTAATCTTGCCACAATTGAAGAACTTTCCCTTGAATTTTTTCTTAGGTTGATTACTTTCATTTCCATCTTTCTTTTACTTTTTAGAGTTGTTTTGGTCATCTTCTACAATGTTTGGTCCATTCATTCAGAATTTCCTCTTGACCTTCTTTTTGCAGCCTTATTATCTTCTTTAATACATAATCGTACAATCAGATCTTCGACTGACATCTCATTACATTTGAGTTTCAAATAGTTCTTGAAGTCCTTCCACATGGATGGTAGCATCTATATTATTGCTGCTACTTGAAATGCTTCATTCATGATCAATACTACAATGAAGCTTAAGTGAATAATAAAAACATTTTAAAACTTTTCAACAAAGGTATTTTTCAAAATCATACCTTCCGCAAGGAGATCATTTATGATCACTTGCAGTTCCTGTACTTGAAAACAACATACTTGTTGTCTATCATTTTATATTTCAGGAATCTTGCAACGAAGAACTTTTTAGTTTCGGCACCCTCTGTCTTGTACTTCTGTTCTAGCGCTCCCTATAACTCTTTTGCTATTTTTGTTCCACTATACATAACATAAAGGTCATCTTGGAGACCACTCAAATTATAGTTCCTGCAAAGGAAATCTGAGTGTTTTCAAGCCTCCACAATCACAAATCGCTCTTGTTCAGAGGTTCCCTCGGCCACCTCCAGAGCTTACTCAAATGTGAACCTTTGAAGAAAAAGAGTTGTGAGGTAAAAAAATATTTTCTACTGCCACCTCCTGAGGTCAATACCCGCAAATTTTTCGGGTTTCTCCGTTAGTGCCATATCTTGTGGAGCATTAGTACGACTCGTTGTGGCAATACTAGTTGCCGCCATAGTCGTTCCAACATCATGCCCTTGACTATCGGTAGTCATTTTCCTGTCACAAAAAGACAATAATTTAGTAGATGAAAATACTATTAATAAAGTTGCAGCAACTTTAAACACCTCTTGTTTCTAGTTTAATGATGAAGTTTTTATGACTTTCAATCGTCAATCGAGTGATCTTTAACTTGTGATGAAGATTTTATGTCTTCAAATCACTAGTTAAGTTCAAACAGAGTTGAAAGCTTAAAGCTTTAATCTCTAGAAATTAAGCAATACAGATTCTAAAAGTGTTATTTCTTAAGATTGTTATTTTTAATATATTTGGATACACAAATTTGTATTTAGGCAAACAACCACTTCAACACAAGTTCAAGTCTCAGACAAAAACACCTATGAAATTACACAACACCATCAACACAATTTTAAAAATAATCTATTCAAGAAGTATACTATTTTTTTCAGAAATAAGATGAAACGGAATTTTAAGTCCAAGTCCCCCGACTTCACAAAGTGTCCTTAAGGAATAATTCCCCTCACTGTACCTGAGGTTATGGAATATTTTTTCCATGATAAAATGGCTTTCAATCCAATAATAGTGGTACCTCAAATTGGTAGATTCATCGAACTCACTCAACAGCTAATGATCATAACGAGTTTTTGAAGATATGAAGAGTGTTTTTGCTATCAAAAATTATATCTATACCTGAGGAATATATCAGGTATTTATAGCCTTTAATGTGTCCTTTTAGAAATAATGCATTGGTTCATTAAAAAGGCATCTATTCAGTACAGTCGCGTCACCTGTGCCCAATTTGTGCTCGACTTGCGCCTGATCTGCAGCTGTAGGTGACACTGTCCAATTCCAGTGGCTATCTACGCCCGCAGGCCGCATACATGATCTGTATCTGCGCCCGCAGGTCACGCTATTGCGTGAACCAGTGTGCCTTTTGCCTCGAAGGGTCACATCTCTTTGAGATACGTTGCGTATGTGTTTGCATAGAGTCCGAAATGCGCCCGCACTTTAAGAAAAATAATTCAATCAGATTTTTTGGATTAAAATTTCACTTGTACAACAAGTTTCAAATAAAATTCATCTAAAAAGATAGATCTCATTGATCGATCATTTTTTAAATCCAAATCCAAATCCAAAGCCAAAGCCAAACCAAGCAAGCAACAACGGCGACGGCACGAGGCGCCACCTTTTTCTTGCCTCACTAACCATGTGGTGTAAGTGTTCCTTATTATAAACACTTAAAAGTTCTCTTATCCCACCAATGTGGGAGAATTAGTGAACTTTCTATTAAAAGAGTACACTTTCCATTTTGGTGTCCCTCTTTATCTCCACTATTTTCCCTCCATTTTCCATTCACATATACACCTTAAACCCAACAGTGAGTTGGTGTTAGATATTCTAGGGTGTAATGCGATTTTGTTTTTGATAATACATGGTAGGTAATAGAAGGGACTAGACATCCATTGCACACGCAAGGAAAGGCCAAGATATACGAATATCCCATGAAAAAAATTTAACATAATTGGAAAAAGCTACAGATTGACAAGGCTCTAACAATATAGGAATTATGAGAACATACCTTTGTCGGGAGATGATGTAGATAAAGTATGTATCTTCATTATTTATTTCTTTTAGTACTCTAATTCTGTTTATCCAAAGTATAGTTATAGACAGTGTTATTCTTATGTGTTATTGCTTTGTAAGGAATGTACACGGGTGTAAGAGGAAAAAAAAGAAAATCATCAGTGGTTTTCATCAAAATTTGAATAGTAACTACTTAGTTCTTAAAAACTAATATAAATAAAATCATACAAGTTTCATGACCAGGGATAGCTTTTATATTTTCCAAAATTTGTTAGTGTTAGAACTCCAATAAGTCTACAATAATGTTTAGTTTGCTAATAACGGATTCTCAAAGAGGTTTTCTCTATTATGAAGGTGACATTTTAGAATAGAAGGTTAAATTTTTTTTGATTTATGAACCATGTTTTTGTAATGTCGGAGCTTTTATGTGCAATTTAGTTCTAATATTGTTGCATGCCCTTGTATATTTGTATGAAGAAATTTGTGATTCTTTTCTATATAAGTGCATTAGATACGAGGGTATGAAGGTAACCGATTAAGAAATTAAAGAAGATTGAATTCATTTTGATTGATGAATCATGTTTTTGTAATGTCGTAGTTTTTATGTGCAATTTGGTTCTAATGTTGTTACAGTCATATTGTATATTTTTTTAAAGAAATTTGTGATTCTTTTTTAATATAGGTGTTATAGATATGAGGGTATGGAGGTCACAGATTAGAGTAGAAGTTTAGTAGGTAGTTATGCTTTGACTTGCTTTTCGGTAGGTTAAGGTTTAGTGGGAGTCTAAGAGCATTGTGTTTGTCATGTTTTAGCCTCATACATGTATTTTCTTTTATTACTATCTATTTTATATTGTGTTTTAGTTAACGTATTATTTTGTCCATTATTTTTCTAAATGCTATCCACTACTTTTCTTACTAACTGACATATTTTCTTTTTCATAATACTTTCTTAATATGAGGTACTAATATGAGAAAATTGAAGGAAAGGTGTATTTTAAGTCTTGAATAAAGGATTACTGATATTCACCAACTTAAAGGGTCAAACATCATTAGGAAACTTGATTAAGTTAATTGTGGACTTGATTAATATTTTTAAAACTTTCTAATCTTTTCAAAAATACAAATCAACCCACACCCCTCTTCAATTCAAATCAATCAGTCTCTCTCCTCTCTCTCTCGATAGCTTCTCTAAACTCTCTCCCAACCAACATTTCTGTAAAATTCTCCCTTTAATCCCCGGAGACTTCAACCTCTGGCGAAAAATAGTTGGTCGAGTTCTCTTTCAACTTTCAACTTTCAACCGTCAATCGACATGAAGACTTCTCTGGTGACAACAACTTTGAGTTCTTCGTCGTTCTATTTCTTTTTTCACAAGTAAAAAATTATGAAGAAATAGAGGAACTTAAGCCAACTACTCTTCTAGTATTAAAATGTGGACTGAATAAAACCCTTATTTCTAGCATTTTTTCTTCTTGTTTTCGTAATATTAATTCATATTTGTTGGTATTTTTGTACACAGTTGATGTTCTGTGTGTGTGTGGTACGTGTGTGTGTGTATGATGTTTTGGTATTGCTCGGTTGATTTGTTGTTTGTCTTGATAAAAATGGTGTTGCAACAGATGAAACATATGATGCAATAGATGAAGACATCAGATGCAACAGATGAAAATATCTGATATAGCAGAAGAAAATATCTGATGCAACAAATTAAAATCTGATGAAACTATGAGAATCTGATGCAACAGATGAACAATCTAACAGATCATTCATCTGTTGCGACAGATGACTCTTATATTTGAAAGAAATCTAAACAATATTGATCCAACAGATAACTTATTTTGTAATAGATGAGTGATATGTTTCAATAGTTCAGTTATCTGTTTTATGGTCTCCAACGGTTTACTCATCCGTTGCAATAGATACATACCTAGTACAACAGATATGTGATCTATTTTTACTATTTCTAATGGATTACTCATCCATTTCAATAGGTTGGTTATATGTTAAAACAGATAAACTACCTGGTGCAACAAATTAGAGATCTGTTTTTATTGTTGCCAATGGTTTACTCATCCGTTGCAACAGGTCGGTTATATATTGCAACAGACAACATAATTGGTGCAACAGATTAGAGATCTATTTTTATTATTTCCAATGGTTTACTCATCCATTACAATAGATTGGTTATATGTTGCAACAGATAGCATACCTGGTGCAACAGATATGTGATCTGTTAGAACTGTTATTTTACCGTTGTGCATATTAGATTTACTATTATCCCTTTTTAATGATGAATTAATCAATTATAATTGATTTTATGTTCCTGTTAATTTAAGATAATATGGATCCCAAAAGAAAAAAAAACAAATCAAGTTCAAGTAAAGGAACAAGTGCAGCAGCTCGGCTATATCCACCACTCTATGAGCTTGCTTAACAAGTGTTATCTCAACCAGGAGCAGAAGATAATGAACATGGGGAGAGGAATATTTCAAAAAAGATGATCGAAGGAATGTTTCAAAAAAGATGATCCAAATGCTACTAGCCCTTCCGTCGAAGTGTTGGTCAAAACCTTCAACATTGATCATTATCCTATGAAACTGTAGTGCGATGGTGCCACAAATTTAATGGGTGATTTCGTGGTTAAGTCAATCCGAGGAAAATCTTTCAATGCCTTCAGAAAAATACTTCGACAATAAAAATTAGATCCTTATTTCTGGGAAAGCTGCTTTGGGCAATATCTTAATTTGCCGGAGGACAACAATGCTCGTTTCCAGATAAAAATGGTATACGATCTTCTCAAGCGTAGGTTTATGTATGAAAACAAAGACAATATGGATGAGGTGTGGATAAATTACTGTGGCATGCCTGTTTGTTTTGGTTGGAAGGAATTTGCCATAGTTATCGGACTAAAATGTTATCCTCCTTCTCTTTCTCAAGTTATATCTACTCTGACCCAAAAAAAGGCACCCCGCACACCCAAAAAGGGCAAAGGTAAGTTGAGTGATTATGATGACCTGGTGTTGATTGTTTGTCCAAGCTTCAAAAATAAAAATTTGATAGAAGTGTTGAAAGGTAAAGACTCTCAAAGAAGCACAAGCAATCATTGTGCTTGGTTTGGTTTGTACATAATATTCTTTGGGCGAGAGACGTTAACAACAACATAAGCGCTGGTTAAATAAAGCTCTCTGAGGATCTTGAGGCATTTAATAACTATTCTTGGGGTTATGAAAGCTTCAAAATAACTGTCCAATATTTGTTGACTCCGTTAACGCCAAAGAGAGTCAACTTATATGGCTTTCCATGGGCCTTCATGATAAATATTTCTTTTATCATAATATGATTCATCATTTTTTATTCAATAATGTTTTTGATTTATTGGTGTCATGTTATAGGCTTGAAAATTTGAAGTCATTCCTTATTTGAGACAACAAGTAAACTACCAAGAAGAAGTTTTCTGTCCAAGAATCCTGAGATGGTTGTCGGTCAAAACCGATAGAACTACAAAATTTCTTGATCTTTTCAACCCCCTCAAGGAAGAAGTAAGTCCAATTCTAATCAAGTTTTTGTTTTTAATTAATGATTATTTTAAATGATTTCATCATCATTCTAATATATGTACCGATTTATTTTAGATTGTCCATTCGTGACTTGTTTCGATCAACCGAGAGTTGAAGATGTCATTATTTCTTGCTTTATGGTTTGTGCAAACTTTACCAGAACCTAAGGTCGTTGATGGAATAAAAATGGAAATGTTTGGAGCAACAACCATCACAAGAAAAAATAAATTTGGAGGGTGGGCTTATTGCTGTTGACGATGGTAGTCATAATGGTAATGGTAGTGGTAGTCGTGTTGTTTTTGGTGATAATGATGCTCCTCTTACCATTTTTAAAACAACAAGCCATTATGATTATGATCATACTGGCTGTACAAATTTTTCTCCAGATTTTGCCACATCTATCAAATGTTCTGCATGTAAATGTTAAAACTGCAAGGCGAAACACGATGGAGTGATTAATACTATTAATACATGTAATACCCCAGAAAATTTTCTTCATAAAAATTTTGTGAGAAACGTATCGAGTTCTACGCTTTAGAGCGATCCATAAATTTTCTGTGTAGTATTTCTAAGACGTTGACCTACCACTGCGTAGAGTATCGAATAATCTTTCCAAAGATATATAGATTATCAAAGATGGACACTCGACCGATGAGTTACGACCATTCCGATCGAACTACGACCATTCCGATCGAACTGTGAATAGTAAAACGTGCAGGAAAAAGTACTAAGGCCTGGCGTATTTTTGCTCCAAATATAAACGATCATAACTCCTTGTACATAATGATCTGGGTGATCTACTATATATCAATGGAAAGCTCTACGAGTCCTTTTTCCGATGAAATTGATTTCATCCAATTTGTGTATCGAAGAAAAAAGTTATGGTCGATCTACTTCAGCCTATCAAAAGTGAATTTTTGGGTCAACTTCAAACAATCATAACTCCTCGTACACAATGATCTGGGTGATATACTATATATCAACGAAAATATATGAGAGTCCTCTTTCTAATGAAATTGGTTTCATTCAATTTGGATATCGGAGTAAAAGGTTATGGTTGATCTACTTCAGACTATCAAAACAGTCTACCAAAGGACAGATTCGAGAATTATTTATTTTTTAAGGGCATTTTGGTCATTATGCCTTCACTTCATGGACGAAAATTGTCCATTTATACCTATATTGAGCCATAAAATTCATGTTCTTCCATCAAAAACATTGAGAGAACTAAACCCTAGGTCAATTTTGAGCTCCAAATATCTTCCAATTTCACCGTAGAAATTCAAATTTGAGATCCGATAATCAAACTCCTCATTTCAAGACCTTCGAGGAGAACCCATTATTTGTCCGAACAGGATTCCATAATCAAGAAGTCAATTTCAAGGTATGTGGGGTTTTGAACAAGAGCAATCTTCCGTTCTTGTGCCCAAAGCTTTAATTTTATTATGGTTTTACATGATTTTGCAAGTGAGATTATGTCTAAATAATTCGATTATGAGATTATGATGGTTGAATGAATAAACTTTGATTTATATGATTATCTCAATGTTTTCATGATATGATTTAATAATTATCATTGCGAATTACACACTTTTACCACGAGGTGGTATTTTGAATGATTTTGGGACGTATGTCGAGATGGTATTTTGAAATAATATTTTGAGATATGTGTCAAGCTTTATGCTTCCCAATGACGATTTGAATTATTGAATATATATTTGAGACATGAGATGTCTTGATATCTATAATTGTAAATTTCATATTTTTATTTTGAATGATTTTGAGATATATGTTGAAATGGTATTTTGGAATGATTTTGAGATTTATGATAAGCTTAAAGCTTCTTTATGACGAAATTGAATCATTGAGCATATTGAGATATAACATTTTAGATGTTACCATGAGTCTTGATATTTTTTCAAAAATATTGATGCTGTCATGACTTGATAAATTATTACATTTTGACATTTAAAAAGGTTGAGTTCTATTATTGAAATTTCATGATATTCGAAAATGGGTATACACTCAAATTACTTTATGAAGGATTTATAAGACTTTGATTTTTTCCAATATGGATATGCATGATTACTTCATTACTCTACTTCTTAAATTGAGAATTTATGCTATGAATTGCATACTACTACAATGAATTGATATTTCTAAAGGCTTTCGAGATAAAAGTTGTGATTTGAGTTGTACTACGGGATATGTATTCTTATTATGAATTGAAGGTCTCAAGTGCTTTTCAAAAGCTGTTGTCATGATTTAATTGTCGAATTGAAAGAATAATCATGAGTACATTGACCTTGAACTCGCAAAGTCGAGATGATTTTGATGAGTTGAATTGTTGAAAATATTACGTATTGAGTCTTCATATCCTTGTCCAAATGTTGAGTCGGTTATGGTTCAATGCATTAATACCTTGTTGATAATGAAAAAGATTGAAATATTTTAAGTCGAAGTTGGGGTTAGGAATCCACAAATTGTTGATGAATTATAAATTGAGATATTTGTTTTGGTCTTTATGATAGACCCTTGTGATGATGATGGTGGATTTCCTAACGCGTTCTGAGCTTGTCGGGGAGTAGTACTTAGCACCGAGAGGGAAATTTGGTATTTCCTCAAACCTATGTGCCACCGTAGGGTTGTTTGATGATGATATTATTGGCCAGAGAGCCCGATTGTGATTATTCCAGTTTTAAGGTCGTACTCCCTGGCAAAGAATATGACGCTCCCGCCAACGGGGGTTTCAAACGTTGGTATTCCACGTAGCTCACGTGGGGTTGTCGGTTATAGGAAACTCTCCTGTCCATAAAAGTCATGTTTCTTGAATTACCGAGTCCTCCGAGATTTGAGTCAAAGAGTTGAGATATGATGATGAATTATGATTAACTATGATGAATTTTGACGATATGACAATTTATGATGATTTATCATAATTTATGGTTTTTGATGATTTACATGGATTATGAGATTTTACCATTTGAACTATTTATTATGAAAGTATGAAGAGTATGATTTGATATAACTCAAGCCAAGTGAGTCATCATTGTCTGTATGCATGTTTTCATAAAATTGATGATGTTATTTAAAGTGTTGCATGCACTCCTACATACTCAGTACATTCTCTTTGTGCTGACCCCATTTACTATTCTATTCAGTTGCAGCATCTGGTCAGCAGGTAAAGGAGTCCTTATAGTTCAAGGTTTTGTGTTGGTTGTTTCAGTTCAGAGACACTGTATCTTCTTCTGCCGACCATATTGAGTGGGATGGTTGGAAGTCATGACCCGTTTATGTACGGGCAATACTAGTAGAGGCTTCATAGACAGTAGTAGTGGTTGATGTATTCAGTCTCCTTCTTGTATCTGTATATGTGTTAGTAGAATTGTCATCTTGTAATTCTAATATTATATTAAACAGATTCTGTATTGAGATATTTTCAGCTTTATTCTCTCAGAATTATGTTTTAAATCAGCAACTTTTGAGTTATACCTATGAAAGGGTTAGCTTGGGGTCACTTGTGACCCTAAGCACCGTGTGGGGTCTCGAGACTCAATTTTTGGGGAGTTACAATACACTAACTGCTTCTGTAAAAGAAATGACATCTAATAGGGGTGTCATACCATCAAGGAGGACTTCATATCCATACACTCCACTAGAAATTAAGGCGGCTAAGAGGAGAAGAAAAGATACTTCCAAGGCATCATCAAGCATCAAAAAAATCAAAATTACAACGCCTTCGTCTTTGTCTTGCGCGGATGTTCAGTGTATAAAGGCCATAGGAGAGAAGCATGAGCCGAAGAGGGTAAATTTACATCACCTGTTCCAACAGATGATACATCTGCTGAAAATTATCAAATATATATACATTTTTTGCAACTGTTGTCTAACCTGTTGCATCAGATTTGTTATCTGTTGCAACAGATGAGTCTTATGTTGCAACAGATGGGTCATGTGTTCAAAATTATCGTACTGCTCTAATTTACCTATTCGAATTTGTCCCAACAGATGATCTATCTATTGTAAATAAAGCTCATTTATTGCAACAGATGGACAATCTATTGTATATCTGTAATTAGCATTGACAATTTTGACTTTCCAGGTAGATGTCATAGTAGAAGCCACTGCTAAAGAGCATAATATCACAGTTGATAATCCATTAACTGCTTCCAAAGAAGAAGAAAAAGTGGAGCTTGTCAGTTCGGGAGAACGGAAGAATTACCCATTTGAAGGGTTCAACATCTCGAACGAGGCTCCAATAAAACTAACATAGTTGATCAACGACTATTCAAAATGGATTGTCGATGGGCTGTTAAAGCATCATGCCGGCAGGTACATAAATCAATTTTAAAAGTTATTGGTTTATACTATTCTTGTTGTAAGAACGTGATACTAACACATATAAATCATCATGCAGAAAACAAAATAATGAGCACTACAAAGTGAACAAATTGAGTCTTGGTTCTGATATGTTCAACTTTGTTGTTGTACATCCCGGAACGAAGAATTGGTTCTATTTAATGTCACATCCCCAAACTTGTTGGAATGATGAGGTTTAAATGTCATACATATTACTATTAATTAATACTTTATTTAATTGCATCTGCGTATTAATTTTTTCGTCATGTAATACAAAATATTTGATAATATGTGTAGCACATTGATGTCAGTTTTACTACCTCCGAAAGAAGGCCAAGTTTGTAACACAAGAATAATACAGATACATGACAGACAATTGTTTGTACAAAGTTTACATCAATAATGCCTACGATAGGTATTGTCAACAACAGTGGGAAGTTTCCCGAAATAAGGAATGCTTAATCAACATCATCAAAGGTTTTAGTATTCCGGCTGGCTTACCTTGGTATTTGGCTGACGAAGTGTACAACCCAATCAATTATGGTGATGAATTCCATTGGGTGATGGTTGTCGTCGTTCTAAAAGAGAGGCGGATCCGAGTTTATGACTCGATATAGCGAAGGAGACTTTTTGGGCCGTCATCTGAGATACAAAAGCTGACCAAAATATTGCCTACTTAACTTGATATGAGTGACTTTTTGAACGAAAAGGTTCATACTGATTGATCATCGAATGATGTATACCGGGATAAAATGGCTAATCCATTTGATGTACAATATGTTGAAGGAATTTCTCAGCAAACTATTGGTAGTCTGTAAGTTTAAGTTTCACAAGTGAGTTTTATTTCACAAATTTCACAACGCTTTGGATTATCTATTTTTTATAACACAGGGATTGCGGTCCTTTTGTTGCTGCCTACGTTGAGTATTTGAGAAATGGATTACAAGTCCAAATGATAGAATAGATGTCGGATTACTCCGCAAAAGATATGCTACTCTTGTATGAAAATACAGAGAATCAAAATCTCAAAAGTCGTACGCAAGCGACATTAAAGATCCACGACGACCAAAGCCGAATTTCGTAACACCGGATGAAGAACAACTTGTCCATATTGAGTAGATCTTTATAGCTTGAGTCCGTCAATCTAATAACATATCATCCTTGGTTTAACTTGTTGATTTATTTGTAAAGTAGATCATTTGTACCCATAATATTTTTTTTTACATTTCATTTATTTGTTGATTTATTTCATGTAATTTTCGAAGGCTTCGATTTATTTTATTTTTTCTTTGAATATAATTTAATCCTTAGTTTTGAACATGTTAATTGAAATGGAGTACTAGATTTAAATATCACAACAGATAATACATCTACTGCAACAGACGACATATCTTATCAAACAGATTTAGATATATATTGCAACTTGAGGTGCAACACGTAGGTCATCTGCTGAAAATTATATAATAGGTTTTCCTGATTTTTATTTGCTCCAACAGATTACCCATCATTTGCAACATATAGATTATATATTGCGACAGATTGTATATCTGTTGCGATAAATAGACTGGAACATCTGCATAACGCAATAAATGACCAACCTATTCCAACAGATAATCAATCTATCACAATAGGTACTATATCTATTACGACAGATATAAAATCGGTTGCATTATAAAAGTTCAACTTGGCCAGACAAAAAAATTATTGCCACTACATGTAAAGTGAATTGGCTTGAAATGAAAAATTGTTATCGTGTTCGTCTTCTTCTTTGTACATTTTCTTCTTTTTACACGAGCGCCAACCATTTAGTTAGGTCATCTACTAAAAATTATATAACAGGTCTTCCTACTTTTTCTATTTTCTCTAACAAATTATCGATCAGCTGCAACAGATAGATTATATGTTGCAATAGATCGTATATCTGTTGCGATAGATAGACTGGGTACATTTGCATAACACAACAGATGACCAACCTATTTCAATAGATAATCAATCTATTATATCAGGTACTATATCTATTATGATAGATATAAAATCTGTTGCATTATAAAAATTCAACTTGGCCAGACATAAAAATTATAGCCACTACAAGTAAAGTGAATTCGCTTGAAATAAAAATTTATTATCGTGTTCGTCTTTGTCTTTGTACATATTCTTTTTTATACATGGGCTTCAACCATTTAGTCAGTACCCTATATGCCCAGACCCATTGCATTTTTCCTACAATGGCATCGCACACACCGATTATTTGTGTGTCGGTCAGTAAACACTCTATGTATGCAAATGAGTACGGCCCGCACGCTGCACCGGTTGTATTTTTTGGGAGCTGGATGTTCTTATTTTGACCTTCAAAATCCCATGATTCCTTCGTCAAGACTTCAGCCGGCAAATGATCCATCAGCTTACTCTGCATCAACAACTTGGGCAACAACTTCAAGAGTGGTTGCATGTGGGTTAAAAACGTCTTCTCGTTGAAGACAGATAAGTTGCAGTCATAAACCTTAATATTTTCCTTGTATAGTAGTATCTCAACAGCGAGAAAATGTGACATCCACGTTCATGGCTGCAAGGATTCTCTTTACCTTGGTCCAGATCTTGTCGTGTAGATATGGCCTCTTCCCTCTAACATATTTAATTATTTCTTAATTCCATTGCAGCGTAGAAACTAACTCATCAAATCCTGGACCATCGAAATCAGCTAGCTTACGGAGATTAGCGCACCTATCCTTGAAATTGTTGTAGAAGTTAAGGTCCATTATCCTATCGGCAGCATCATAAGCATTCGGGTATGCTAATTGCCTGCCCCTCATAAGGCAGAGAAATTTCATCAACATATTGTGGTATAAGAAGATAATTTTTAAATAGGTTAGTAATTGTAAAGAATAAAAACACAGTGGAAAGAATCCGATGCAGAGGGTTCTCTGAATCAGTTCACAAATTACCCAGCCAACGCAACTTATGCAACAGATGTGTATTATGTTACAACAGAATACCAAGCTGTTGCAACAGATTACACATCTGTTGCATAGATTCTTCTCCATGGAGTAGATTGGAAGGCTAGGTTATCAAAAGTAAACTTACATTGTCCTTGTACCACACGCAAATATTTGTCATATTCGTGAAGTCTTTAACGGTAAATGAATGCATGGTGTATTCTTATTTAACCTTCGTCTTCATGAATTCTTCCAGTTCCTTCTTCTTCTCTTTGTCAAGCGCCGCGAATATGCCCACCTTCTTCGGTGGCCCCTGAACTTTAACAACTCTTGAAGGGGGAGGAGTTGCAATTTTTTCTGATTTCAGAACTGAGAAAAGTTGTCTAATTTTTCTTCTCTTGCTCCTAACCGCCACTGTAGGAGTGCATGGCTCCCTTGCCTCATTGGATGGTATGACACCCCTCCTGAATTTCAACTCCTCGGCAGCTTCAGCAATAACCTCTGGCTTTTCAAGGAGTTTATCCTCTCTGTCCTTGCACACTTTGCATTTATAATGAGAATATGAGGGTGAAGAGGGGTGAGAGGGACCACTGTAAAAATGGGAGGGACCGGTGTAGGGGTGAGAGGGAGGACCTATGCAAGGGGTATTTTCAAAAGTATTTTTTTACTGAGCAACAACATGCTCATAATCACGACTGGCTACAGCAGCAGCATCAGGATAGCTGCCACCATGACAAACAAATCCACCAGCAACACCCCCAGAAGAAGCACCCAAATCTGTTGTAATTTGAGGTTGGTCGTGAAGAGCTTCAACATTAGGCTGACCTTGCCTAACTGCTCTTCTTATGGATGTTACTCCAGCCGATTCCTTCTTTATTAACTCCACCATTGGGTCTTTTTTTGTATCAACAAGACCCAGAGTAAGAAAAGAAGTCATCCCCAGCTCATCAATGATAGGCTCGATCTAAGGATGCACAACCTATAAAAAAACACAGGATGCATTTAAATCATTTAATAATAATTTATAGTTAGTTGGGTTACATGGTTCTCGGGTTACATGGATGTTAACACAGCCAACTTATGCAACAAATGATCTAGCTGCCGCAACAGCTGATCTGTATGTCGAAACATATTGATAATATGTTGCATCAAATTACACATCTGCTGCATAATTTGCTTAGATGGGTAATCTATTGAGTAGGGTTCACAGAACCAGAGCAACCGTTGGTTAATCTATTGTGAAATATGGATCGTCTATCACAATAGATTACACATCTGTTGCACTAGTTGCAGTTGATGGGTAATATGTTGCAACAGACGACTCATTTGTCGAAACAGATGGAACATCTATTTCAATATCTTTCTTGGAGTCAAATTATTTTAGTTGAAAGAAGACGTATTGTATCATCCGAAGGGTTAAAGAGATCAGCCTCCTTAATATATTTTTTGCTACTCTTTATTGCAGCCAACCACCTAAGAATCCTTGGATAAGAAACCTTATCCAGGTAATCCTTGAACTGCTTTTAGAGGGGAAGAATGGCTTCACATGCCCAAGCTTAAAAAATGTAAATAGTAAGCAAGCAAAAAAAGTCATAATAACTATATTCGATATAAATTAATGAATGAGAAAACATAATGATCAATTTTACCATGAAAGCCCAAGGAAAGCCGTATAATGTGGTCGTCTTTGGCTTTAGCTTTTTCAGTAAATATTCGACAGCCAAGTATTAGCTGTCATATCCCCAGGGATAATCATTGAATTTCCCAAAATCATCAGCAAGCGCCAACGAATCATCTTCTATAACTTTCCTAACGTCTCTTGCCAATAAAATGGAATGGACAAACCAAACTAAGCACAATTTCTCCCTGTAGTGCTTTCGTATGTTTTTATTCTCGAGATCCGCTATCAAATCCTCCACTCTGTAGCTAGGTCCAACAATGCCCAACAACCCATCTTTTTTTACCTTGTATTTGTTGAACCCTTTGTAGGGTGTTTCTTTGATGAGAGGTTCTTCTGGACGATCGCATCTCAAGCCCGTCACTATGGCAAACTCTTTCAATCCAAAACAAACCGACATGCCACAGTAGTTGATCCAGCTTTTATCCATCTTTTTTCTGCCCTTCTTCGAACCTTCATCATCCCCCGCATACTTGATCCTGTGCTTAAGAAGGCCATATACCATAATCATTGGGAAATTGAGAAGGCAGGCCTCAGACAGCTCAAGAAAGTATGCAAAGTAGCTCTTCTTAAAAAGTCCATCAATATTTTCCTTCTTCATAACACTCCTAAGTTCGTTAAAAGGTTTCCCCAACTACATTTAAGTACAACATCACGAAATACTGCGTTAGGGCTATTCATCGGCATGGCAACTCGAAACCCGTCGATTCTAATAGTTTTGACAAAATCATGCTGGGATTTTGATATTATTTCACTCCCCATTGGTAAGAACTTTCCTCAACTTTATTTTGCCCTGACTGAGATTGTTCTGGAAGTTCCTCGGAATCTAACTATACTCTTGCCTTTTTGGTTAGGTGGTCAGAAGTTGATCCACTTTCAATTTATTTTTTTCTTTTGGGAGACATATTTTAACTACAAATGATAGAAAAACAAAAAATACATTGCATTTGATGTCTGCATAATTTTTAAAAAAAAAAGGTAAAAAAAAAAATCAATAAATTATTCTACGCCACATTACAAAAAAATACTCCAACGAATAACCCATCAGTTGGAACAAATGGGGAATCTTTTTGAAAACCTATTTAATATCTCCCAACAGATCTTCCATCTGTTGCAACAGATGCATAAATTTCAATAAATTATTCTATGCCATATTAAAAAAAACTCCAACGGATAACCCATCAGTTGGAACAGATGGGGAATCTGTTTGAAGACCTATTTAATATCTCCTAACAGATCTTCCACCTGTTACAATATATGAACCACCAACACCACAACCAATGTCACCACCAATGCCACGAAGACTAGCGACACCACCACCAACAGCCACAAACAACACCACAAACACCATTCAACAATACCACGACATTCAACAAAATACTGAGACAAAAACTAGGGTTTTCTCGGGTGCTTTCTACTTTTTAAGCATCAAAACACAAAATTGTTAACACATTCTCGAAGATAATACAACTAAAAATCTTTTTTTTCATCATTAACTAAAAATCCATAATTTTTTGAATAAATAACAAATGTAGAATTCTTGTTGAACTCTGTTACCTGTGAAGACAGAGAAAACGACGGATACAAGCGAGAATGAAGTTGAAAATAAAAACTTTGTGGTCAAAAAATGGGAAGAAAATTGATATGTTTTGAAGAATTGAGCAATATGTTGAGTAGTTGTTGTCTGTATTATTGAGAAAGAGAGAGAGAGATAAGAGAGAGAACTTCATATTTGAAATGCTAAAAAAATTTTCATGCAAATGGATGATTTGTATTGGTTGATTTGTAATTTTGGAAAAGAATGATAAGTTTTAAAATTGTTAATTTGGTCCGAATTGATCTTAATTAATTTTTAAAATTTTAAGAGATATAGTTTTTAAAATATCAAGTTGATGAGAACTCATTTCAATTTAGAGTGATCGATCAACGTCTTGGGTTGAGATGAACGCAATACCAACACCATGCAATTGCAAAGACGCAATTGGATTTGTAGTTGACCCTGTGAGCTCATTCATTCATTCCTAGTTCTGCGTAAATAAATTTAGTTACTATCACTATCTTAACATTGAGTTGATGAGAACTCATTTCAACTCAGAGTGATCGATTGACGACTCAGGTCGGGATGAACGCAATACCAATACCATGCAATTGCAAAGACTCAATTGAATTAGTAATTGACCGTGTGAACTCATTCAGTCATCCCTAGTTTCACCTAAATCAATTTAGGTACTATCACTATTTTAACATTGAGTTGATGAGAACTTATTTCAACTCAAGGGATCGATTGACAACTCGAGTCAGGATGAATGCAATACTAATACCATGCAATTGCAAAGACTCAGTTAGATTTGTAGTTGACGATGTGAGCTTATTCATTCGTCCCTAGTTCCACCTAAATCAAGTTAGGTACTGTCACTATCTTAACATTGAGTTGATGAGAACTTATTTTAACTCAGAGTGATCGATCGATGACTCGGGTGGGGATGAACGCAATACCAACACCATGCAATTGCAAAAACTCAGTTGGATTTGTAGTTGACCCTGTGAGTTTATTCATTCATCCCTAGTTCCACCTAAATCAATTTAGGTACTATCATTATTCTAATATTAAGTTGATGAGAACTCATTTCAACTCAGAGTGATCGATCGACGACTCAAATGGGAATGAACGCAATACCAACACCATACAATTATTATGACTCAATTGGATTTATAGTTGACCCTGTGAGCTCATTCATTCATCCCTAGTTCCACCTAAATCAATTTAGGTACTATTAATATCTTAACATTGAGCTGATGAGAACTCATTTCAACTCAAAGTGATCGATCGATGACTCGAGTTGGGATGAACGCAATAACAATACCATGCAATTGCAAAGACCCAATTGGATTTGTAGTTGACCCTGTGAGCTCATTCATTCATCCCTAGTTTAACCTAAATCAATTGCAATAAAATTTGTTGCAACAAATGACTGAGCTGTTAGAAATTTTCAAACAGATATTCATATTTATTGCAACAGATGACATATCTGATTTAATTATCAAATAGACATTTGCATCTGTTATGACAGATGACTGAGCTGTTGGAAATTTTCAAATAGTTATTTATATCTGTTGTAACAAGTAACATATTTAATTTAATTAATTATCAAATGGACATTTTCATCTGTTGTCACAAGTGATTGAGTTGTTGGAATTTTTAAACAGATATTTATATCTGCTATAACAGATGACTGAGTTGTTCAGATTTCTATACAGATATTTATATCTGTTGCAACAGATGGAATATCAGTTTGAAATTTTTTTTTCTTTTAATTTTAAAGCAAGCTTCTGTCCGAGTAGATAAAGTATTACCTACTACTAAAGACGGTAAAAACTGTTTCTTGGATGACTCAAAAGTGAGTTCATTGAGCAATCTTATCTTGTCTTTTCAATGTCACTAGTTTTTCTCGTGCCCCTTAAATTATTAATGAAATTAATGAATATTAATTAATGAATATTGAAAACCCCCACGTCTACGTACACAATACATCTATAGAAATTATCTCATCTCTCCTACTTCAGATGCAGCCCTAAATTTATTTTATTCAACTCTGGTCTTTTTCTTTCTTTCCTCTTTAGGGTTATCACGGTCTTTTTATCTCTTTTCTCTTCTCTTCTCTTAAAGATCCTTTCGGATCTAAACCGATCCCTATTTTTTCCCGACTAAAATTATTGTTTTGATCCCCTTTTAACATTAAGGTATGGTTCATTATTGCTCGTTCATTCTGGTCTTCTTCTTTGCAAGTTATTTACATCTGTTTTTTTATTTAATTACTATTCATCCATATCATATTTATTAAAAAAATTTGAAGGAACTTTTAAGAATTGAATAAATGAACCAATAATTTTTATTACAATATGCAAAAAAAGTCATCTATTGGGAGAAGTTTAAAAACCTTGTTGGCAGTATCATTATTTTGTATATATTTTGTTTGTTTGTTTATTGTTGATGTTGTTATAGATGTTGTTGGTGGGGTTAGCATTGTTGGAACTTGTGGTGTGGTATTATTGATGGTGTTGGAACAAAGGATGTTGCTTCTTTGTTATTGATGATGTTGTTGGAACAAATGTTGTTGTTACTTTATTGTTGATGTTTTTTATTTATAGGTTATGCTGTTGTTGATGTTGCAACAGATGAAGAAACTATTGGAACAAATCAAACCACTAGCAAGGCAGGTTTGATGTATTCCAACAGATTTCACATCTGTTGCAATAAACTCCATATCTGGTTCATCAGACTCCACATCTGATGCAACAGACTCTACATCTATTACAGCAGATGGATAATGTTCTTTCTATGACATCAATTTTTTTCTCTTCTTTGTAGATATAAGGAACTGAATGTTGATCAACTTTTACCCGACCATCACAAGAGGTTGTAGTAAAGATGGATTCGGAGGAATAAGCTGCATGCA
>NW_025851479.1:10242-23720 GCF_002878395.1 Capsicum annuum | reverse complement strand
TTATATTTATACCCATAAATATAAAAAGTATTATATTTATAATAGAAATGTATAAAGTATGTTATATATAAAGTTTATACCATGTATATACCATATACACACATATAAATATACAAAGTATTAAGAAACATACTAAGCATATTTATAATATAAATATACAAAGTATGTTATATATGAAGTTTATACCATGTATATACCATATACACACATATATAAAAATACAAAGTATAAAGAAACATGAGAAAATTGAAGGAAAGGTGTCTTTTAAGTCTTGAATGAAGGATTGGTGACATTGACCTACAGATAGGGTCAAACATCATTAGAATACTTGATTAAGTTAATTGTGGACTCGATTAATATTTTCAAAACTTTCTAATCTTTTCAAAAATACAAATCAACCCAACCCACACCCCTCTTCAATCCAAATCAACACTCTCTCCTCTCTCTCCAGCTTCTCTCAACTCTCTCTCAACCAACAGTTCTGCAAAATTTCCCCCTTCAACCTCCGACGACAAATAGTTGGGCGAGTTTTTTTTTGACTTTCAACCGTCAATCGACGTGAATACTTCTCCGGCAACAACTTTGAGTTTTTCGTCCTCCCATTTTCTTTTTCACAGGTAAAAAATTATGAAGAAACAAAGGAACTTGAGCCAACTACTCTTCTGGTATTAAAATGTAGACTGAATAAAACCCTAATTTTTGGCATTTTTGCATTTCTTCTTCTTGTTGTCGTACTCTTGATTCGAATTTGTTGTGATTTTTTGTCACAGTTGATGTTCTTAGTGTGTGTGTCTGTGTATGATGTGTTGGTGTTGCTGGGTTGATTTGTTGTTTGTCTCGGTAGAAATGGTATTGCAACAGTTGAAACATGTAATAGATGAAACATATAATGCAACAGGTGAAAATCTGATGCAATAGATAAAAAATCTGATGCAATTATGAAAATCTGATGCAACAGGTAAACAATCCAACAGATCATTCATCTGTTGTGACAAATGACTCTTCTGTTTGGAAGAAATCTAAACAATATTGATCCAACAAATAACTGATTAGTGATCTATTTTTATTCTTTCCAACGGTTTACTCTTCATTTTGCAACAGATTAGGACTGTTTTTATTCTTTCCAATGGTTTACTCATCCGTTGCAACAGGTCAGTTATCTGTTACAACAGATAACATACCTGGTGCAACAGATTAGTTATTTGTTGGAACTGTTATAGTACTGTTATGCATTAATCAATTATAATCTATGTTATGTTCCTGTTAATTCAAGATAACATGACTCCCAAAAGAAAAGAAATTGAATGAAATCCAAGTAAAGGAACAAGTGCAACAGCTCAACTACATCCATCACTCTATGAGCTTGCTTTACAAGCGTTATCTCAATCAGGAGCAGAAGATAATGAACACGGGGAGGAGGAATCTTTCAAAAGAGATGATCCAAATGCTAATAGCCCTTCCGCCAAAGAGTTGGTCAAAACCTTCAGCATTGATCGTTATTCTGTGAGAACGCTATGCGATGGTGCCTCAGATTTAACGGGTGATCTCGTGGTTAAGTCAGTCATGGAAAATCTTTCAACACCTTCAGAAAAATACTTTGAGGATAAAAGTTGGATTCTTATTTCAGGAAAAGCTACTTTGGGCAATATCTTGATTTGTCGGAGGACAACAAGGCTCGTTTTCAGATGAAAATAGTATATGATCTTCTCAAGCGCAAGTTTATGTATGAAAACAAAGATAAGATGGATGAGGTGTGGATAAATTACTGTGGCATGCCTGTTTGTTTTGGTTGGGAGGAGTTTATCATAGTTACCGGACTAAAATATTATCTTCCTCCTCCTTCTCAAGTTATACCTACTCTGACCCAAAAAAAAGTACCCCGCACACCCAAAAAAGGAACAGGAAAGTCGAGTTATCGTGATGACCTGGTATCTATTGTTGGTCCAAGCTTCAAAAATAAAAATCTGATTGAAGCGTTGAAAGGTAAAAACTTTCAAAGAAGCACAAGCAATCATTGTCCTTGGTTTGGTTTGTACATAATGTTCTTTGGGCGAGAGACGTTAACAACAACATAAACCTCGATTTAATAAATCTCTTCGAGGATCTTGAGGCATTTAATAGCTATCCTTGGGGTTATGAAAGCTTCAAAATGACTGTCGAATATTTGTTGAGTCCATTAACGCCAAAAACAGTCAACTTATATGATTTTTCATGGGTTTCATGGTAAATATTTCTTTTATCATGATATGATTCATCATTTTTTTATTCAATAATGTTTTTGATTTATTGGCGTTATGTTATAGGCTTGGGCATTTAAAGCCATTCCTTATTTGAGACAACAAATGAAGAAGTTTTCTGTCCAAGAATTCTGAGATGGTTGTCGGCCAAAACCAATAAAAATATAAAATTTCTTGATCTTTTCAATCCCCCCAAGGAAACAACAAGTCCAATCCTAATCAAGTTTTTATTTTAATTAATGATTAAATGATTTCATCATCATTCTTAATATATGCACCGATTTATTTTAGATTGTCCATCCGTGGCTTATTCCGACCAACCGAGAGTTGAAAATGCCATTTTTTCTTACTTTACAGTATGTGCAAACTTTATCGGACCCTAAGGTCGTTGATGGAATAAAAATGAAATTGTTTAAGCAACAGTCATCACATGAAAAATAATTTTGGAGGGTGGGGCTAATGATGCTCCTCTTACAGTTTTCGAAACAACAAGCCATTATGATTATGATCATAATAGTTGTACAGATTTTTCTCCAAATTTTTCTGCATCTAGCGAATGTTCTTCATGCAAATGTCAAGACTACAAGGCGAAACACAATGGAGTGATTAATGCTATTAATGTACTAACTGCTTCTGTAAAGGAAATGACATATAAGAGGGGTGTCATTCCATCAAAGAGGATTTCATATCCAGACACTCCACTAGAGATCAAGACGGCTAAGAGGAGAAGGAAAGACACTTCCAAGGCATCATCAATCATAAAAAAAGCAAGATTGCAACGCCTCTGTCTTTGTCTTACACCGATGTTTAGTGTGCAAGAGCCACAGAAGAGCAGTATGAGCTGAAAAATGTGAATGTATATCATATGTTTCAAAAAATAAACAGGCACATATCTGTTTCAACAGATGATACATCTGCTGAAAATTATCAAACATATATATATATATATTTGTTGCAACTGTTGTGTAAATTTATTGCATCAGATTTATTATCTATTTCAACAGATGAGTCTTATTTTACAACAGATGGGTCATCTGTTCAAAATTATCATACTGCTCTGATTTACCTATTCGAATTTATCCCAACAGGTAATCCATCTGATGCAATATAAGACCCATCTGTTGTAACAGATGGAAAATCTATTGTATATATCTACTTAGCATTGACAATTCTGGCTTTCCAAGTGGATGCCACAGCTACTGCCGAAGAGCATAATATGACAGTTGATAATCCACCAACTGTCTCCAAAGATGAAGAAAAAGTAGAGCCTGTCAGTTTGGGAGAACGAAAGAATTACCCGTTTGAAGGGTTCAACATCTCAGACGAGGCTCTAAAAAAACTAACACAGTTGATGAACGACTATTCAGAATGGATTGCCGATGGGTTGTTAAAGCATCATGCCGACAGGTACATTAATTAATTTTATGGATATTGGTTTATACAATTCTTGTTGTAAGAACCTGACATTAACACATATAAATCATCATGTAGAAAATAAAATGACGAGCGCTACAAAGTGAATGAATCGAGTCTTAGTTTTGATGTGTTCGACTTTGTTGTTGCACATCTCGAAATGAAAAATTAGTTCTATTTGATGTCACAGCCCCAAACTTGCTGGAATGATGAGGTTTAAATGCCATACATATTACTATTAATTAATACTTTATTTAATTGCATCTGTGTATTGATTTTTTCGTCACATAATTCAAAATGTTTGATAATATGTGCAACACATCGATGTTATTTTTTACTACCTTAAAAAAAGGCCAAGTTACAAATACGAGAACAATACAGATACACAATAGGTAATTGTTTGTACAAAATTTACATCAATAATGCCTACGATTGGTATTGTCAACAGCAGCCGAAAGTTTTTCAAAACGAGGAATGCTTAATCAACATCACCAAAGGTTTTAGCATTCTGGCTGGCTTACCTTGGCATTTGGTAAAAGAAGTGTACATCCCAATCAATTATGGTGATGAATTCCATTTGGTGTTAGCTGTCATCGTTCTAAAAGAGAGGCGCATACGAGTTTATGACTCGATGTCGTGAAGAAGATATTTCGGGCCATCGTCTGAGATACAAAAGATGGCCAAAATATTGCCTACTTACCTTGATATAAGTGGCTTTTTAGATCAAAAGGTTTGTACTAATTGATCGATAATTGAAGCATACCGAGATAAAATGGCTAATCCATTTGATATACAATGTATTGACGGAATTGCTCAACAAACCATTGGTAGCCTGTAAGTTTAAGTGTCATGATTTAGATTCATTTCACAAATTTCACAATGCTTGCATGAACTGCAAGATATGGATTATCTATTTTTTTATAACGCAGGAATTATGGTCCTTTTGTTGCCGCCTATGCCGAGTATTTGAGCAATGGATTACAATTACCAAATGATGGACTTGATGCTGAATTACTCCGCAAAAGATATTCTGCTCTTTTATGGAAATATAGAGAAGTGAAAGCTCAGAAGCCGTATGCAACCGACGTTAAAGACCCACGACGATCAAAGCCGAATTCCATAACACTGGATGAAGAACAACTTATCCATATTGATTAGATCTTTATAGCTTGAGTCCGTCAATGTAATAATCTATCCTCCTTGGTTTAACTTGTTGATTTATTTGTAGAGTAGATCGTTTGTACCCATAATGATTTTTTCTACATTTCATTTATTTGTTGAGTTATTTCATGTAATTTCTGAAGGCTTCAATTTATTTTATTTTGTCTACGAATATAATTCATTTTGAGTTTTGAACATGTTAATTGAAATAGAGTACTAGATTTAAATATCACAATAGATAATACATCTGCTGCAACAGACGTCATATCTTATCAAACAAATTTACACATATATTGCAACATGAGATGCAACACGTAGGTCATCTGCTGGAAATTATATAATAGGTCTTCCTACTTTTTTGATTTGCTCCAACAGATTACCGATCAGTTGCAATAAATATGTTATATGTTGCAATAAATTATAAATCTGTTGCGACAGACAGACGGGAAACATCTGCATAACGCAACAGATGACCAACTTATTCCAACAAATAATCAATCTGTCATAACAGGTACTATATCTGTTACGACAGTTATAAAATCTGTTGCATTATAAAAATTCAACTTTGCCAGACATAAAAATTACTGCCCCTACATGTATAGTGAATTGGCTTGACATGAAAATTTGTTATCGTGTTCGTCTCTGTATTTGTACATGTTCTTTTTTATATGCGGGCTCCAACCATTTAGTTAGTACCCCATATGCCCAGACCCATTGCATCTTTCCCACAACGGTGTCGCACACACCGATCAATTGTGTGCCGATCAACAAACCCTCGATGTATGCAAGAGAGTACGACCCACACGTTGCACCGATTGTATTTTTTGGGAGCTCGATGTTCTTATTTCGACCTTCAAAAACCCATGATTCCTTCGGCAAGACTTCAGCCGGCAAATGATCCATCAACTTACTCTGCGTCAACAACTTGGGCAACAACTTCAAGAGTGACTACATGTGGGTTAAAAACGTCTTCTCGCTGAACACAAGTAAGTTGCAGTCATAAACCTTAATCTTTCCCTCGTATAGTAGTATCTCAACAGTGAGAAAATGGGTGACATCCACGTTCTTGACTGCAAGGATTCTCTTTGCCTTGGTCCAGCTCTTGCCGTGTGGATATGGCCTCTTCCCTCTAACATATTTAATCGCTTCTACATCCCATTGGAACGTAGAAACTAACTGATCAAATCCTGGGCCACCGAAATCAGCTATCTTACAGAGTTTAGCGTACCTATCCTTGAAATTATTATAGAAGTTGAGGTCCATTATCCTATCGGTAGCATCATAAGCATTCGGGTACGCTAATTGCCTGCCCTTCATGAGGCAGAGAATTTCATCAACATACTGTGGTATAAAAAGATAATTTTTAAACAGGTTAGTAATTGTAAAAAATAAAAACATAGTTGAAATAATCCGATGCAGAGGATTCTCTGAATCAGTTCACAGATTACCCAACTAACGCAACTTATACAACAGATGTGTATTATGTTGCAACAAAATACCAAGTTTTCACAACAGATTACATATTTGCTACGTAGATTCTTCCTCATGGAGTAGATTGGAAGGGTAGGTTAGCAAAAGAAAACTTACCTTGTCTTCATACCACAAGCACATATTTATCATATTCAAGAAGTCTTTGGCGGCAAATGAATGCATGGTGTATTCTTTTTTAACCTTCATCTTGAAGAATTCTTCCAGTTCCTTCTTCTTCTCCTTGAAGAGCACCGCGAATATCCACCTTCTTCGACGGTCCCTGAACTTCAACAACTATTGGAGCAGGGGGAGTTGCAATTTTTGCTGATTTCAGAATGGAGAAAATTTGTCTAATTTTTCTTCTCTTCCTTCTAACCTCCACTGTAGGAGTACATGGCTCTCTCACCTCATTGGATGGTATGACACCCCTCCTGGATTTTAAATCCTCGACAACTTCAGCAATAGTCTTTATCTTGTCGAAGAGTTTATTCTCTTGATCCTTGCACACTTTGCATTTGCAATGAGAACATGAGGGTGAGGAGAGGTGAGAGAGATCACTGTAAGGGTGGGAGGGACCGGTGTAGGGATAAGAGGAAGAACCTGTACAATGGGTGTTTTCAAACATATTTATTTTTTGCTGAGCACCAACATACTCATAATCACGACTGGTAGCAGAAGCAGCAGCAGGATGGTTACCACAAACACAAACAACTCCATCAGCAACACCCCTAGAAGAAGCACCCGGATCTGTTACAGTTTGAGTTTGGTCATGAAGAGCTTCAACATTAGACTGACCTTGCCTAACGGCTCTTCTTATGGATATTGCTCCATCTAATTCCTTCTTTATTAACTCCACCGTTGGGTCTTCTTTTGTATCAACAGGACCCAAAGTAAGAAAAGAAATCATCCCTAGCTCATCAATGGTAGGCACGATCCAAGGATGCACAACCTATAAAAAATGACAGGAGGAATTTAAATCATATAATAATAATTTACAGTCTCAATTGGGTTACATGGGGCTCGGTTTATGTTAACATAACCAACTTATGCAATAGATGATCTAGCTACCACAACAGTTGATCTGTTTATTGAAATAGATTGATAATATATTGCATCAGAATAACATCTGTTGCACAATTTACAGTAGATGGGTAATCGGTTTAGTAAGGTTCAAAGAACAGAATAATATATGGTTAATCTATTGCGAAATATAGATCGTTCGTTGTAACAATTACCCATCTGTTGCACCAGTTAAAGTTGACGGGTAATCTATTGTAACAAATGGAACATCTATTTCAATATCTTTCTTTGAGGCAAATTATTTTAGTTGAAAGAAGACGTATTGCATCATCCGAAGGGTTAAATAGATCAGCCTCGTTAATTTTTTTTTTGCTGCTCTCTACTGCATCCAACTACCTAAGGATCCTTGGATAAGAAACTTTATCCGAGTAATCTGTGAAATGCTTTCGGAGGGGAGGAATGGTTTCGCATGCCTAAGCCTAAAAATTGTAAACAGGAAGCAAGAAAAAAAAGTCATGAGTATATTCAATATAAATTAATGAATGAGTAAAAATAGTGATCAATTTTACCATGAAAGTCCAAGGAAAGGCGTATAATGTGGTCGTCTTTGGCTTTAGCTCTTTCAGTAAATATTTGACAGTCAAGTAGTAGCTCTCGTAGCCCCAGGGATAGTCGTTGAATTTCCCAAAATCATCAGCAAGAGCCAATAAATTACGTTCTATGACTTTCTTGACGTCTCTTGCCAATAAAACGGAATGGAGAAACCAAACTAAGCACAATTTCTCCCTGTAGTACTTTGGTATGTCTTTATTCTTGAGATCCGCCATCAAATCTTTCACTTTGTATCTAGGTCCAACAATGCCCAACAACCCATTTTTTTTCACCTTGCGTTTGTTGAACCCTTTGTGGGGTGTTTTCTTGATGACAGGTTCTTCTGGACAATCGCATCTCAAGTCCGTCACAATGGCAAACTCTTTCAATCCAAAACAAATCGGCATGCCACAGTAGTTAATCCAGACTTTATCCATCTTATTTCCGCCCTCCTTCGGACCTCCATCATCCCCCGCATACATGATCCTGTGCTTGAGAAGGCCATATACCATGATCATTGGAAAACGGAGAGGGCGGGGCCCAGACAGATGTTTTTCTTCTTCATAATACTCCTAAGTTCGTCAAAAGGTTCCCCCAACAGACATTTAAGTACAAGATCACCAAATACTACATTAGGATTATTCATTGGCATCGCAACTCGAACTTGTCAATACTAATGGTTTTGACAGAATCATGCTGGAATTTCAATATTATTTCACGCCCCATTGGTGAGGAGAAGTTATCACTTTCCTCGGCTTTATTTTGCCCCGACTGAGATTGTTCTGGAAGTTTCTCCGAATCTATCTGTACTCTAGCCTTTTTTGTTTGGTGATCGAAAGTTGATCAACTTTCTCCACTTTCAGTTTCTTTTCTTCTGGGAGACATCTTTTAACTACAAATAAAAAAACAAAAAATACATTGCATTTGATGTCTGCATAATTTTTTTTAAAAAAGTGAGACAAATTTCAATAAATTATTCTTACCACATAACCAAAAAAAAAAAAATACTCCAACGGATAACCCATCAGTTGGAACAGATAGGGAATCTGAATATGTTTGAAGGCCTATTTAATATCTCCCCACAGATATTCCCCCTGTTGCAACAGGTGGAAAATTTTTAATAAATTATTCTATGCCACAATACAAGAAAATACTCCAACAGATAACCCATCAGTTGGAATAGATGGGGAATCTGTTTGAAGACCTATTTAATAACTCCCAACAGATCTTCCACCCGTTGCAACAGATGGACCACCACCACCACAACCAATGCCACAACCAATGCCACCAATACCAATACCAATACCAACACCAAGACCACCGACACCACTGCCAAAAAATACAAATACCAACACCACCACCAACAGCCACCAACACCACCACAAACATCATTCAATAATACCACGATAGTCAATAAAACACTAAGAGAACAACTGGAGTTTTCTAGGGTGCTTCCTACTTTTTTTAGCATCAAAATTCAAAATTATTAATCCATTCTCGAAAATAATACAACTAAAAGTCTTTTTTTATCATTGACTAAAAAAACCTATTTTTTAGAATAAAGAACAAATTTAGAACTCTTCTCGAACTCTGTTACATGCGAAGATAGAGAAAACAACAGATACAAGCGGGAATGAAATAAAAAAAATAACTATATATAGTCGTAAATGAGAAGAAAATCAACCTGTTTTGAAGGGTTGAGCAATATGTTGAGTAGTTATTGTTTGTATTGTTGAGAGAGAGAGGACACCCCGAGAGAGAGAGAAGAGAGAGAACTTAAGATTTGAAATGAAAATTTTTTCGCGCAAATGAATGATTTGTATGGGTTGATTTGTAATTTTTGAAAAGAATGACAAGTTTTGAAATTGCTAATTTGATCCAAATTGATCTTAATTAATTTTAAAAAATTTAAAAGATATAGTTTTTAAAACATTGAGTTGATGAGAACTTATTTCAACTCAGAGTGATCGATCGACGACTCGGGTCGGGATGAACGAAATACCAACGCCATGTAATTACAAAGACTCGATTGGTTTTGTAGTTGATCCTGCGAGCTCATTCATTCATGCCTAGTTCAACCTAAATCAACTTAGGTACTATCACTATCCTAACATTGAGTTAATGAGAACTCATTTCAACTCAGAGTGATCGATCAACAACTCGGGTCGGTATGAACGTAATACCAACGCCATGCAATTGCAAAGACTCGATTGGATTTGGAGTTGACCCTGTGAGCTCATTCATTCATCCCTAGTTCCACCTAAATCAACTTAGGTACTATCACTATCCTAACATTGAGTTGATAAGAACTCATTTCAACTCAGAGTGATCGATCGACGACTCGAGTCGGGATGAACGCAATATAAATGTCATGCAATTGCAAAGACTCGATTGAATTTGTAGTTGACCCTGCGAGCTCATTCATTCATCCCTAGTTCCACCTAAATCAATTACAATAAAATCTGTAGCAACAAACAACTAAGCTGTTGAAAATTTTCTAAGTACATATATGTTGCAACAGATGACATATCTGATTTCATTATCAAATAGATATTTGCATCTGTTGTGACAGATAACTGAGCTGTTGAAAATTTTCAAACAGATATTTATATCTGTTGTAACAAATGACATATCTGATTTTATTAATTATCAAATGAACATTTTCATTTGTTGTCACAGATGACTGAGCTGTTGGGATTTTTAAATAGATATTTATATTTGTTGTAACTGATGACTGAGCTGTTTGGATTTCTAAACAGATATTTATATATGTTGCAACAGATGACATATTTGTTTGAATTTTTTTTTTCTTTTTTAATTTTAAAGCAAGAAGCTTCTGGTCCGAGTAGATAATATCATGTAGTAGTATTTACTACTAAAGGCGGTAAAAAATATTTCTTGGATATCTCAAAAGTGAGTTCATTGAGCAGTCTTGTCTTGTCTTTTCAATATCAGTAGTCTTAGTCTTCCTCGTGCCCCTCAAATTATTAATGAAATTAATGAATATTGAAAACCACCACGTCTACATACACAATACATCTGTAGAAATTATCTCATCTCTTCCTTCAGCTACAGTTTATTTTATTCAACTCTCATTTTTTTCTCTCTCCTCTTTAGGGTCACAACCTTTTTTCTCTCTTTTTTCTTCTCTTCTCGTAAAGATCTTTTCGGATCTAAACCCATCCATATCTTTTCTCGATTTAAATTTCTATTTTGATCCCCTTTTTGATATTAAGGTATGGTTCATTATTGCTCTTTCATTCTTGTCTTCTTCTTTGCAAGTTATTTACATCTATTTTTTTTATTTAATTACTATTTACCCATATCATATTTATTAAATTTTTTTTAAGAAACTTGTAAATGTTGAATAAATAATTCGAGAATTTTTATTATAATATGAGAAAAAAGTCATCTGTTGGGAGAAGTTTTAAAGCCTTGTTGGTAGTATCATTTTTTTTTGTATGTATTTTGTTTGTTTCATTATTGTTGATGCAGTTATTAATGTTGTTAGTGGGGTTGGCATTGTTGGAACTTGTGGTGTTGTGTTGTTGATGGTTCTGGAACAAAGGATATTGCTTCTTTGTTGTTGATGATGTTGTTGGAATAAATGTTGATGTTTATGCTGTTGTTGATGTTGCAACAGATGGAGAAACTGTTAGAATAAATAAAACCACCAGAAAAGTTGGTTTGATGTATTCTATCAAACTCCACATCAATTGCAACAGACTCTACATCAGTTGCAACAGACTCCGTATCTGTTGCAACAGACTCCACATCTGTTACAACAGACTCCACATCTTTTGCAACAGATGGATAATATTTTTTTTGTGACATCAATTTTTTTCTCTTCTTTGTAGATATAAGGAACTAACAATTAATCAACTTTTGACGGACTATCGCAAGAGGTTGCAGTAAAGATGGGATCAGAGGAATAAACTGCGTGCAGATAGAACCACTTCATATATAGGAAGTATGTATTACTGATAATGTTATCGTGTAAACACACACAGAGTGCACTGATTTTGCTGATTAGTCATAGATCGTTTAAACAAGATGTCTGTAATTTTACAGTTAAGTTTGGTAGGTCCGAATTGATAAGGTTGAGGGACCATGAATATGGTTCTGATAGCCTATAAAGATTTAATGTCAGTTGTTGCTCATGTTTATTTGTCAAGCATTGTGAAGGGATCTAGTTTTTGTGTCATTGTAAAGAGATTCAATAGCGATTGGACTAACTTTTAGGGTGCATTGGACCCTTAGAGGGCCTTCGAAGCTTAGCACTGCATCTAACAAGAATGGAAAACCAGTATAGTTATTGCCCTGGCCAAAATTTATATGGCTGGGTTGCTCGCTCGGGGTGATGATTATATGCCAGAATGTGCGGTAGGAGAATGCTTTCGAAGGAAAATGGGTGGTTGATGAAAGACTATATCATCTGAGAGATAATTGAAGAAGAGGCATAGGGTAGATACAACTTCTAGCGAATCTGGTCGGTGGAATTATCTTAACAGATGTGAGATCTGAATCAAGTGCAAATATGAAAGTGTATCTGGTAATATAATTTCATCTATTGTGTCTCCTAAAGAAAAATAATGCATATGAACACTTTGTTAGGGAGCTGCGTGGTCGGGATTATGGCCTAGATATAAAATAAGAGAAGACCAACAAAGAAGCCTCACGGGCATCGAGTGTTGAAATGATGTACAGCAAGTCTAGAAAACTTATGCCAATAACAACTGCAGTTAAAATAAGGAATCTAAGCGAAGGCTAAATTTCTGAATTTTAAATTTCATCCCATGCTTTCTTGTTTGTGTTTCTAATTAGGTCCACTATCGTTGACTTGATCGGAACCACAAATGAGATTGAAAGACAAATATAGTATCATTGCTTCCTTAGCAATATAATTATAATTGATTGTGTTTTCTTGCCTTGACATGCTTTCAACATTCCTTGGAGAAGATCAGATACTTACTATAGTATGTGAATCCCGATAATTTTTAAGCTTGCCTTCAGCTTGTTGATTCTGTATTCAAGCTGGTCGTTGCCATCTTCGAAGTTGGTAAAGAGTTCCTCGTCTCTTGTAAGCTTGATCAGGAACACTACCTTCAAAGTTGTGGCATTCTAGAAGCCCTTCAGAACACTTTCTTTAGAAGCCTTAAAGGATACATGGAGGGTCTCTGTGTTTGTTTTAGGTCAAAATGTGTTGATGCACGTTGAAGATGTGGTCCCAACAGTTGAACAACACACTTTTATCGAGCATTGCTCCATGCATCTTGCTTAACCAATTTGATAAATTAGTAAGTATGGAGTTACGTAGCGTGTGATCTAAACTGGCTTTACCAAGCCTATCAAACATTACGTAACTCTAAGCTCATTACTCTATCTAAGAAATATAATTGAGTTAGTGCACAAATAAAAAAAGCCCAATCTGTCAGCCTTTCTGCGGATCACTCTTCTCCAATATGGATGACAAGATATCTGCTATGCAAAAGTCTACACTGTCGCCAGACATGTTTGCCTGGGAGTAATTCTTTTGATTATATCTGTTGATGTCTTCTGAAGAATTACTCCCAGGCAAGCATGTCT